>NW_023416576.1:0-81124 GCF_012460135.2 Molothrus ater | reverse complement strand
GGGTGAGTTTTGAGCCCCCCCAGGGTTTTTGGGGTGAATTTTGAGCCCCCCCGGGGTTCCTGGGCCCCGTTTTGGGGTCCAGCTTGGGGGGCTCCCCTGCCTCTGTCCCTCAGCACCTCCTGGAGCGCTCGTGGTACGCGGTGACCGAGACCTGCCTGGCCTTCACCGTCTTCAGGGACGACTTCAGCCCGCGCTTCGTCGCCCTCTTCACCCTCCTCCTCTTCCTCAAGTGCTTCCATTGGCTGGCCGAGGACCGGGTGGATTTTGTGAGTGTTGGCAGCAGGGAAAGCAGCTCAAAAACGGCCCAAAAAAACCCCAAATCCAGCCCAAAAAATCAGCCAGAATCAACCCAGAACCTGCCCGAAAGCAGCCCAAAAATAACCCGAAACCAACCCAAAAATAATCCAAAATCAGCCTAAACCAGCCCAAAAAAAACCTGAAATCAACGTAAACCAACCCAAAAATAACCCAAAATCGGCCTAAACCAGCCCAAAAATAACCTGAAATCAACGTAAACCAGCCCAAAAATAACCAGAAACCAGCCCAAAAATAACCCAAAATCAGCCTAAACCAGCCCAAAAATAACCTGAAACCAACCCAAAAATAACCCAAAATCAGCCTAAACCAGCCCAAAAATAACCCTAAATCAACATAAACCAGCCCAAAAATAACCCTAAATCAGCATAAACCAGCCCAAAAATAACCCTAAATCAACATAAACCAACCCAAAAATAACCCCAACTCAGTCCTAACCAGCCCTAAATCAGCCTTAACCAACCCAAACCCCCAAAATCAGCCCAAAACCACCCCAAAAATAACCCAAAACCAGCCCAAACCCACCTGAAGTCAACCCTAAAAATAACCCAAACCCGCCCCAAAATTTACCCAAACCCACCCTAAACCCACCCCGAAATCAACCCAAACCCCACATTTTTCATGGGAAATCTGCGTTTTCCTCCCCCCAGATGGAGAGGAGCCCCAACATCTCGTGGCTCTTCCACTTCCGCATCGTCTGTGAGTGCTCCTCATTTGCATCGTTTTGGGGAACAACCCAAAAAAAAACCCCACAAAACCCCAAAAAACGGCGCCAGGGCGGCCGCGCCTGCTGGGGCCTGATAACCCCAATTAGGCCAATCAGCAGCGCTTCGTTAACGAGGGGGGGCCGGGGGGGGGTTAATGAGCTCCAGGGAGGGAAAACAAGGCCCAGATCCAGGGCAAAATGGGCTGGAAAAATGGGATTTAGGGATTTACTGCCTGAAATGGGAAAAATGGGATTTAGGGATTTACTGCCTGAAATGGGAGCAATGGGATTTAGGGATGTGGTTCCCAAAATTGAGAAAAATGGGATTTGGGGATATGTTCCCCAAAATGGGAAAAATGGGATTTAGGGATTTACTGCCTGAAATGGGAGCAATGGGATTTAGGGACGTGGTTCCCAAAACTGGGAAAAATGGGATTTAGGGATTTACTGCCTGAAATGGGAAAGTAAAAGAAAAGAAAAGTGGGATTTAGGGACGTGGTTCCCAAAAAAAAAGGAAAAATGGGATTTGGGGATATGTTCCCCAAAACGAGAAAAATGGGATTTAGGGGTGTAATTCCTTCAATTTTTGAGGGAATTTTGGGGTTTTTTTGGGAATTTGGAGGGCCGGGAGGCTGCAAGATGGGGCTGGGAGTGGAGGAATCTCCTAATTAAGCTCCTCATTAATGGTGGGGGGTAGGACCCCCCCAGAGCTGCTCCTGAGGGTGGGATCTGTTCATTTTATGGGGTCTGTTCATTTTATGGGGTCTCTGTTAATTTTTTGGGATCTGTTTATCTTTTGGGACCCGTTCATTTTATGGGGTCTGTTAATTTTTTGGGGATCCGTTCATTTTATAGGATCCGTTCATTTTATAGGATCTGTTCATTTTATGGGACCTGTTCATTTTTTGGGACCTGTTCATTTTATGGGGATCTTTTGTTGATTTTTTTGGGATCCATTCATTTTATGGGATCCGTTCATTTTTTGGGATCTTTTGTTGATTTTTTGAGATCTGTTCATTTATTGGGATCTTTTGTTGATTTTTTGGGGATCCATTCATTTTTTGGGATCTTTTGTTGATTTTTTGGGATCCGTTCATTTTATGGGATCCGTTCATTTTATGGGGATCTTTTGTTGATTTTTTTGGGATCCGTTCATTTTATGGGATCCGTTCATTTTTTGGGATCTTTTGTTGATTTTTCTGGGGTCTCCTCCCAGCCCTGATGTTCCTGCTGGGGATCCTGGATTTCCTCTTCGTCAGCCACGCCTACCACAGCATCCTGACCCGCGGCGCCTCCGTCCAGCTCGTCTTCGGCTTCGAGGTGCGTTGGGCTCGGGGTCCCCATGGGGTCCCCATTGCCCCTCTCGGGGCGGGGGGTCCCACCTGGGCCTGTCCCGTGTCCCCAGTACGCCATCCTGCTGACCATGGTGCTGACCATCTTCATCAAGTACGTGCTGCACTCCATCGACCTGCAGAACGAGAACCCCTGGGACAACAAGGCCGTGTTCATGCTCTACACCGAGCTCTTCACCGGTACCGGGGCTGGGGGGCCCAGTGAGGCCTTGCTTAACGAGGAGGTGTCGGGGGCGTTGGTTGGACAACGAGGAGTCAAAGTCTTGGTGGGGCTTGGTTGGGTCTTCATTGGTCAACGAGGAGTCGAAGTCTTGGTTGGGCTTGGTTGGGTCTTCATTGGCCAACAAGACTCAGAGTCTTGGTGGGGCTTGGTTGGTCTGGGTTGGTCAACGAGGAGTCAAAGTCTTGGTGGGGCTTGGTTGGGTCTTCATTGGTCAACGAGGAGTCGAAGTCTTGGTGGGGCTTGGTTGGGTCTTGGTGGGGCTTGGTTGGGTCTTCATTGGCCAACAAGACTCAGAGTCTTGGTGGGGCTTGGTTGATTTCATCGGCCAACGAAGAGTCGAAGCCTTGGTGTTCAACTGGTCTTGGTTGGTCAACTGAGACTTGCTCAACTCCCAGAATTCGCCCAGGTGGCTTTGGGGTCACATTTTGTCACCTGAGCTGTCCCAGAGTTGGCCCAGGTGACCTTGGGGGTCCCACCTGGTCCCTGAGCTGTCCTGGAATTGGCCCAGGTGGCTTTGGGGCCCCGTTTTGTCACCTGAGCTGTCCTGGAATTGGCCCAGGTGGCTTTGGGGTCCCACCTAAGCTGTCCCAGAGTTGGCCCAGGTGGCTTTGGGGTCACATTTTGTCACCTGAGCTGTCCCAGAGTTGGCCCAGGTGACCTTGGGGGTCCCACCTGGTCCCTGAGCTGTCCTGGAATTGGCCCAGGTGGCTTTGGGGTCCCACCTGAGCTGTCCCAGAGTTGGCCCAGGTGGCTTTGGGGTCCCGTTTTGTCACCCGAGCTGTCCCAGAGTTTGGCTTTGGGGTCCCACCTGAGCTGTCCCGGAATGTTCCTCCGTGGTTCCTCCCCAGGGCTGATCAAGGTGCTGCTCTACATGGCCTTCATGACCATCATGATCAAGGTGCACACCTTCCCGCTCTTCGCCATCCGCCCCATGTACCTGGCCATGAGGTGAGGCCTCCCGCGTGGGATCCCGATCCCCATCCCGATCCCATCCCGATCCCGTCCCGATCCCATCCCGATCCCATCCCAGCCCCGCTCCAACCCCGTTTTCCCCCCCAGGCAGTTCAAGAAGGCCGTCACCGACGCCATCATGTCCCGCCGGGCCATCCGCAACATGAACACGCTGTGAGTGCCCCGGTTCCTCCAAAAACCCCAAATCGCCCCAAAACCCTGTGCAATCCACCCCAAAACCCCAAATCGCCCCAAAACCCTGTGCAATCCACCCCAAAACCCCAAATCGCCCCAAAACCCTGTGCAATCCACCCCAAAACCCCAAATCCTGGGAAATCCCTGCATTCATCCGTCTTAAATCCCCAGCTGTGGGATTTTGGGACCAGCTGTGGGTTTTGGGTCCAGCTGTGGGTTTTTGGGTCCAGCTGTGGGTTTTGGGTCCAGCTGTGGGTTTTGGAATCAGCTGTGGGTTTTGGGTCCAGCTGTGGGATTTGGGGACCAGCTGTGGGTTTTGGGACCAGCTGTGGGATTTTGGGATCAGCTGTGGGTTTTGGGACCAGCTGTGGGATTTGGGACCAGCTGTGGGTTTTTGGGTCCAGCTGTGGGTTTTGGGACCAGCTGTGGGATTTTGGGTCCAGCTGTGGGTTTTTGGGTCCAGCTGTGGGTTTTTGGGACCAGCTGTGGGATTTTGGGTCCAGCTGTGGGTTTTTGGGTCCAGCTGTGGGATTTGGGGCTCTCCTGGCCCAGGTACCCCCCGACGCCACGGCCGAGGAGCTGCAGGCCATGGACAACGTGTGCATCATCTGCCGCGAGGAGATGGTGACGGGCGCCAAGCGCCTGCCCTGCAACCACATCTTCCACACCAGGTGCTCCTCCTGCCCGGCACTGGGGCATTTGGGGGTTTTGGGGATTTTGGGGATTCTGGGGGTGGTTTTGGGGGGTCACTGCTGCAGCTCTGCTGGCCTGCAATGGCCATCCTGATCCTGATCCTGATCCCAGTCCTGATCCCAATCCTGATCCTGATCCCAATCCCAATCCCAATCCCGATCCTGATCCTGATCCAAATTCTGATCCCAATCCTGATCCTGATCCCAATCCCGATCCTGATCCTGATCCAAATTCTGATCCCAATCCTGATCCCAGTCCTGATCCAAATTCTGATCCCAATCCTGATCCTGATCCCAATCCCGATCCTGATCTTGATCCAAATTCTGATCCTGATCCCAATCCTGATCCTGATCCCAATCCCAATCCTGATCCTGATCCCGATCCCGATCCCGATCCCGATCTCAGCTCCCTGGGCTCGCTCGTGCTTCCAGCGGCAGCAGACGTGGGGGCCAGCAATGAAATGAGGGGCATTAATTAACGGGTTAATTATGGCCAGGGGAATAAAGCAGTGGGGGTTTTGGGGTTTTCGCTAATGAAGGCGCTAATGAAGGCGCTAACGAAGGCGCTAACGAAGGCGCTAATGAAGGCGCTAATGAAGGCGCTAATGAAGGCGCTAATGAAGGCGCTAACGGTGGCCCCACAGCTGCCTGCGCTCGTGGTTCCAGCGGCAGCAGACGTGCCCCACGTGCCGCATGGACGTGCTCAGGGCCTCGCTGCCCCCGCAGCCGCCCCCGGAGGCGCCGGCACCGGCACCGGCAGCGCCGGCACAGCCCCCGAACTGTGAGTGGGACAGACGGACAGGGAGGGGACAGGGGGACAGGGACCCCAAACTGTGAGTGGGACAGACGGACAGACAGGGGACAGGGGGACAGGGACCCCAAACTGTGAGTGGGACAGACGGACAGGGAGGGGACAGACGGACAGACAGGGGACAGGGGGACAGGGACCTCAAACTGTGAGTGGGACAGACGGACAGAGAGGGGACAGGGGGACAGGGACCCCGAACTGTGAGTGGGACAGACGGACAGACAGGGGACAGGGGGACAGGGACCCCAAACTGTGAGGGGGACAGACGGACAGACAGGGGACAGGGGGACAGGGACCTCAAACTGTGAGTGGGACAGACGGACAGGGGACAGGGGGACAGGGACCCCAAACTGTGAGGGGGGACAGACGGACAGACAGGGGACAGGGGGACAGGGACCCCAAACTGTGAGTGGGACAGACGGACAGGGAGGGGACAGACGGACAGACAGGGGACAGGGGGACAGGGACCTCAAACTGTGAGTGGGACAGACGGACAGACAGGGGACAGGGGGACCCCAAACTGTGAGGGGGACAGACGGACAGGGAGGGGACAGACGGACAGACAGGGGACAGACGGACAGGGGGACAGGGACCCCAAACTGTGAGTGGGACAGACGGACAGACAGGGGACAGGGGGACAGGGACCCCAAACTGTGAGTGGGACAGACGGACAGACAGGGGACAGGGGGACCCCAAACTGTGAGTGGGACAGACGGACAGACAGAGGGACAGGGGGACAGACAGAGGGACAGGGACCCCCCAGCTGTGAGTGACCGGTGCTGGAGGGACAAAGGGACAGGGAGGGACAAAGGGACAGGGAGGGAGAGGCCCCAGGGCAGCCTGGGGTGTTCCCATGGGGGTGTTTCCACTTGGGACATCCCCCAGTGACGTCCCCACGAGTGACATTCCAGCCTTTCCCCCTGTGGTGCCCCCGCTCCCTTTGGGGTTGGGATTTGGGAATTCCAGCTCTTGGCACATTCCCCCCGTTCCCCTTGGGGCCGGGATTTGGGAATTCCTCTCTCCCAGCTCTGCCCTGTCCCCGCAGTTCCCCAGGGGCTGCTGCCCCCGTTCCCCCCGGGGATGTTCCCGTTCTGGCCGCCCGTGGGGCCCTTCCCGCCCGGCCCCGGCCCCGCGGCCCCGGCCCCGCCTGGGACTGACGGAGCTGCTGCGGCTGCTGGGGCTGCTCCTGGTGAGTGCGGCCTGGATCCCTTCCCACATCCCAGCCTGGATCCTGCCCTGAATCCCAGCCTGAATCCTACCCTGAATCCCAGCCTGAATTCCAGCCTGGATCCTGCCCTGAATCCTACCCGAATCCCAGCCTGGATCCTACCCTGAATCCCATCTGAATCCCAGCCTGAATCCTACCCTGAATCCCAGCCTGAATCCTACCCAAATCCCAGCCTGAATCCTACCCTGAATCCCAGCCTGAATCCTACCCAAATCCCAGCCTGAATCCTACCCTGAATCCCAGCCTGAATCCTACCCAAATCCCAGCCTGAATCCTACCCGAATCCCAGCCTGGATCCTACCCTGAATCCCATCTGAATCCCAGCCTGAATCCTACCCTGAATCCCAGCCTGAATCCTACCCTGAATCCCAGCCTGAATCCCAGCCTGAATCCCTTCCCAAATCCTACCCTGAATCCTACCCTGAATCCCATCTGAATCCCACCCCAAACCCCATTCCCACCCAAGCCCCATTCCCACCCAAACCCCATTTCCCACCCCAAGCCCCATTCCCACCCCAAACCCCATTCCCACCCAAACCCCATTCCCACCCAAACCCCATTCCCACCCAAGCCCCATTCCCACCCCAAGCCCCATTTCCCACCCCAAGCCCCATTCCCACCCAAGCCCCATTCCCACCCAAGCCCTCTCTGTCCCGCAGGTTCCCGTCCCGTTCCCGGTTCTGGTCCCGGTTCTGGTCCCGGTCCCGTTGCCGGCGCTGCGGGGTCGGAGCCGGGCGGGGCCGGGGCGGTGCCGGGGCTGCCGCTGCCCCCGCCCTGGGTGGGGATGCCCTGGCCCCCGCTCTTCGGTAGGATTGGGGTTGGGATTGGGATTGGGATTGGGGTTGGGGGATTGGGATTGGGATTGGGGGTTTGGGATTGGGATTGGGATTGGGATTGGGGGTTTGGGATTGGGAGTTTGGGATTGGGGGTTTGGGAGTTTGATGGACCCCACACCCCCCGTTGCCCAGGGGTGCCCCCCATGCCGGTGATTTGGGGTTTGGGGGTTTGGGGATTTGGGGGTTTGGGGTTTGAGGATTTGGGGATTTGGGGGTTTGGGGTTTGGGGATTTGATGGACCCCCCGTTGCCCAGGGGTGCCCCCCATGCCGGTGCCCCGGGATTTGGGGTTTGGGGGTTTGGGGGTTTGGGGTTTGGGGATTTTGGGGATTTGGGGGTTTGGGGGTTTGGGGTTTGGGGATTTGGGGTTTGGGGATTTGATGGACCCCCCGTTGCCCAGGGGTGCCCCCCATGCCGGTGATTTGGGATTTGGTGATTTGGGGTTTGGGGATTTTGGGGATTTGGGGTTGGGGATTTGATGGAGCCCCCGTTGCCCAGGGGTGCCCCCCATGCCGGTGATTTGGGGGTTTGGGGGTTTGGGGTTTGGGGATTTGATGGACCCCCCCGTTGCCCAGGGGTGCCCCCCATGCCGGTGCCCCCCGCCGGCTTCGCGGGGCTGACGGAGGAGGAGCTCCGGGCCATGGAGGGGCACGAGCGGCAGCACCTGGAGGCGAGGCTGCAGTGCCTGCACAACATCCACACCCTGCTGGACGCTGCCATGCTCCAGATCAACCAGTACCTGGGGGTGCTGGCCCAGATCGGGTACTGGGAGCACTGGGAGGGACTGGGAATGGACTGGGAGGGACTGGGAATGGACTGGGATGGACTGGGATGGACTGGGATAAACTGGGAGGGACTGGGAATGGACTGGGATGGACTGGGATGGACTGGGAGGGACTGGGAATGGACTGGGAATGGACTGGGAGGGACTGGGAGGGACTGGGAGGGACTGGGATGGACTGGGAGGGACTGGGAATGGACTGGGATGGACTGGGAGGGACTGGGATGGACTGGGAATGGACTGGGATGGACTGGGATGGACTGGGATGGACTGGGAATGGACTGGGATGGACTGGGATGGACTGGGATGGACTGGGAGGGACTGGGAATGGACTGGGAATGGACTGGGAGGGACTGGGAGGGACTGGGAGGGACTGGGATGGACTGGGAGGGACTGGGAATGGACTGGGATGGACTGGGAGGGACTGGGATGGACTGGGAATGGACTGGGATGGACTGGGAATGGACTGGGATGGACTGGGAGGGACTGGGAATGGACTGGGAATGGACTGGGAGGGACTGGGAGGGACTGGGAGGGACTGGGAGGGACTGGGATGGACTGGGAATGGACTGGGAGGGACTGGGAGGGACTGGGATGGACTGGGAATGGACTGGGAGGGACTGGGATGGACTGGGAATGGACTGGGATAGACTGGGATGGACTGGGATGGACTGGGAATGGACTGGGATGGACTGGGATAGACTGGGATGGACTGGGATGGACTGGGAATGGACTGGGGGGACTGGGAATGGACTGGGATGGACTGGGAATGGACTGGGATAGACTGGGATGGACTGGGATGGACTGGGAATGGACTGGGATGGACTGGGATAGACTGGGATGGACTGGGATGGACTGGGAATGGACTGGGATGGACTGGGAATGGACTGGGATGGACTGGGATGGACTGGGAATAGACTGGGAGGGACTGGGATGGACTGGGAGGGACTGGGAATGAACTGGGATAAACTGGAGGGACTGGGATGGACTGGGAGGGACTGGGATGGACTGGGATGGACTGGGATGTACTGGGAGGGACTGGGAATGAACTGAGAATGACAGATCAACCAGTACCTGGGAGTGCTGGCCCAGATCAGGTACTGGGATGGACTGGGAGCACTGGGAGGGCTCGGTGCTGCCCATCCCCCCCACTTTGGGGTGACTCTGGGATCCCCCCCAGGACCCCCCGGCCGCCCCCCCCCCGTGAGACCCCCCCGGAGGAGCCCCCGGCCCCGGGACCCCCGGGAGGCACCGGAGCCAACGGAGGCAGCGGTGAGAGAGGAGCCCCGAACCGGGACGGACTGGGATGGACTGGGGTGAACTGGGATGGACTGGGGTGAACCGGGATGGACTGGGATGGACTGGGATGGACTGGGATGGACTGGGATGGACTGGGGTGAACTGGGCTGGACTGGGGTGAACTGGGATGGACTGGGATGGACTGGGTGAACTGGGGTGGACTGGGATGGACTGGGGTGAACTGGGGTGAACTGGGGTGAACTGGGATGAACTGGGGTGAACTAGGGCTGAACCGGGCGAACTGGGGTGAACTGGGATGGACTGGGATGAACTGGGGCTGAACTGGGTGAACTGGGGTGAACTGGGATGTACTGGGATGAACTGGGGTGAACTAGGGCTGAACTGGGTGAACTGGGGTGGACTGGGCTGAACTGGGTTAAACTGGTTCTGCACTGGTTTAAACTGGTTCTGCACGGCTCCAAACTGGTTTAAACCGGTTCAAACCGGTGCAGACCGGCCGTCCCTGGTGTGTCCCGCAGATGCGGCCCCGGCTGAGGATGAGGAGGACGCGGCCGAAGGCGCCGAGCCCGGGGAGGGCCCCGAGCCCCGGGAGGGCCCCGACACGGCCGAGCTGCGGCGGCGGCGCCTGCAGAGGCTGGGGACCCCCCCCCCACTGACCGGGACCCCCAAAACCGACCCGGGACCCCCAAAACCAACCCGGGACCCCCCCAAAACCGAACCGGGACCCCCCCCCCACTGACCGGGACCCCCCCAAAACCAAACCGGGACCCCCCCCCACTGACCGGGACCCCCCCAAAACCGAACCGGGACCCCCCCCAAAACCCACCTGGGACCCCCAGAACTGACCCGGGACCCCCCCCCACTGACCGGGACCCCCAAAACCGAACCGGGACCCCCCCCCCACTGACCGGGACCCCCAAAACCGAACCGGGACCCCCCCAAAACTGACCCGGGACCCCCCCGCACTGACCGGGACCCCCAAAACCGAACCGGGACCCCCCCCCCCACTGACCGGGACCCCCAAAACCCACCCAGGACCCCCCACACTGACTGGGACCCCCAAAAGTGACTCAGGACCCCCAGAACCCCCCCTCCCCCACTGACTGGGACCCCCCCAGAACCCCCAAAACCCCCCCAGATTGACTGGGACCCCCAGAACCCCCCAAACCCCCCCCAGATTGACTGGGACCCCCCCAAAACTAAGCTGGGACCCCCCCAAACTGACTGGAAAACCCCCCCAGGACCCCCCAAACTGACCAGGATCCCCCCAGGATCCCCCCCCTCACCTCCCCCCTCCCCATTTTCCACTGAAATTCCCGGCTGGAAGCGAATCCCCGTCCCCTTGGTGACCCCAGCCCCATTTCCCCAGCCCCTGACCCCGTTTCCCCCTGGTTTTCTCCAGTCTTTCCCATTTTCCCCCATTTTTTCCTCATTTTCCCTCATTTTTCCCCATTTCCCCCAATTTTCCCCCCATTTACCCCAATTTTCCCCAATTTTCCCCCAATTTTCCCTCAATTTTTCCCAATTTTCCCCCTTTTCCCAATTTCCCCCCCATTTCCCCCCACTTCCCCCCTTTTTTTCCCAATTTCCTTCCATTTTTCCTTATCTCCCCTATTTTTCCTCCTTTTCCCTCAATTTTTTCCCAATTTCTCCCCATTTTTCCCCATTTCCCCCCAATTCTCCCTCTCCCCCGAGCCAGGGTCGGGTCCTTGTTGTCCCCTGGGGGTTTTGGGGTCCCACTGGGGAATTTTGGGGGAAATTCCCCAATTTTGGTGCCCCCACCCCCTGGATTTGGGTCCTGCCCGTGGGAATTTCAGAATTTTCCCGGGAATTTGGGAATTTCTGGGTCCCCTCCTTGGAATTTCGGGGTTCCCCTGGAATTTTGGGAATTCTGCCCCCCCCCCCCCCCATTAACAGTATTAACCCCAAACTCCGCCCCCCCGGTCCCAAACCGGTCTGTACTGGTTTGTACTGGTGGGGGTGGCAGTTTCTCGCTGACTTTTGCCCAATTCCGGGCGCTTTTGGCCCAAATCCCGCCGCGGTTCCGGGCCGGCCGCGCCCCCAGTGCCTCTGGAACCCCAAATTCTCAGGGAAAAACCAAAACTCCAAAACCCCGCGGCCGGAATCGATGGAAACGGCGCCTTTTGCACCCAAACGGGGGCTGGGGTGGGGGAGTTTTGGGGCAAAAAGGAGCCAAATTGGGATTTTCAGCTTTGAGGCAGATTTTTTTTCTTTTTTCCTTTCCTTTTTTTCGGGTGATTTTAGCCCCAGCTTGAGTGGCTTGATGAGGAATTTGGCAATAACGAAGCGGCGACGCTTTGGGGACTTGATTTGAACCCTTCCGTGTTGGTTTTTTTTTAACCCATTTTGAGCCAAAATCATCATTTCTTTTGGGTCTGTTTGAGGGGTTTTTTTTTTGGGTGGATTCCTTCAAAATCGCCTCATTTTGGGGTGAAGCCACGGGGAGGGGGAGGGATGGTTCTGGGGAGGCGCTGGACCCCCAAAATCGCTCCTTTTCCCCCCGAAGCGGTGGCGGAATTATTTAATTTGTAAATAATGTACAAATTTTTACCAGCTCCGGTGTAAATACAAAATAAAAATTGCAGTAAAGCTCGGCTCCTCCCGCCCGCCAGGGGCGCTCGGCGCCGCCCGCGTCTCTATGATCCTCCCTCAGAGTCTCTATGGTGGCTCAACCGTAGAGACACCCGCTTGTACTGGTTTCTAATGGTTTTGCACCCGCCAAAGCCTCTGCGGTTGGTGCGGCGCTCCCGGTACTGGTTTATACTGGTTTATACTGGTTTATACTGGTGTTTTCCTCGCTGGGCCGCTCCGGCTTCTCTTTCCTGTCTCTCCGGTTATGGCGGCGGCAGCGGAAGCCGCTCTGGCCGCTCGGGCGCATCTCTATGGTTCCCTCTCCGCCGTTACTCCTCTATGGCGGGGGCGCTCCGGGTCCTCCCGCCCGCCAGAGGGCGCCACCTCCCCGGGGCCTCTCGGTGCCGCCACATCCGGGTCCCGTGCGGAGCGATGGCGGCCGAGGGGCCCGAGGAGGGAGCCGGGGGCTCCGCGGGCACCGGGGAGGCGATGGACGGGGACGGGGACAGCGGTGAGAGCCCGGGGACGGGCGGGCGGGAGGAACCGGGCGGCTGGGAGTGAGGAGGGGGCTGAGGGGCCGCGATGGAGGCGAGGGCTGAGGGGGCTCGGGGGGGATTTGGGAGAATTGGGGCGGCTGAGGGGGATTGGGGTGAGGGAGGGCGAGATGTGAGGGGGATTTGGGGGGTCTGGGGGGATTTGAGGGGGTCTGAGGGGATTTTGGTGCTCTGAGGGGATTTTTGGGGGGACTGAGGGGGATTTGGGGGTCTTGGAGGGAATTTGGGGGTGTTTGGTGGGATTTTGGGGGCTCTGAGGGGATTTTGGGGAGCTCTGAGGAGATTTGGGGGGTCTCTGAGGGGATTTGGGGGGGCTTTGAGGGAACTTGGAGATGTTTGGGGGTGTTTGATGGGATTTTGGGGATCTGGGGGCTCTGAGGAGATTTGGGGGGGTTTGAGGGGATTTTGGCCCTCTGAGGAGATTTGGGGGGCTCTGGGGGGGGTCAGGAGCCCTTGGGAGGAATTGGGGATGATTTGGGGTGGGGGGAGGGGTCAGAACCAGGGGGCGATGTGGGGGGAGGGGCAGAGCTGTGCCCCCCTCCCACCCCTCATCATTAACCGTGCCCCTCCCCCTCTTTCTCCCAGCCCCCCCGGCCGAGCCCCCCCCTCCCGCTGCCCCCGATCCCGGTGCTGATCCCGGCTCTGATCCCAATCCCAATCCCAATCCCAATCCCGGTTCTGATCCCGATCCCGGTCCCGATCCCGATCCCGATCCCATTCCCGATCCCATTCCCGATCCCATTCCCATTCCCGATCCCAGTTCCGATTCCGATCCCGATCCCGATCCCAGTTCCGATCCCGATCCCGATCCCATTCCCGATCCCGATCCCGATCCCGGTCCCGGTGCGGCCCCTCCGCCCCCGTCGGCCCCGAACGGGGCCCCTCCCCCCGCGGAGCCGCCCCCGGAGGAGCCGCCGCCGTTCCCGCCCGAGTTCCAGCGGCTCTGGGGGGCGGCCCAGGGCAGCCCCCACGACTTCGGAGCCTGGACCGAGCTGCTGGCGTACGTGGAGCAGGAGGTGAGCCCGGGAGCCCAGAGCCGTGAGTGGCACCCCCAGGGCCGTGAGTGACACCCCCAGACCCAAAACCAACACCCCAGAGCCGTGAGTGACACCCCCAGAGCCGTGAGTGACACCCCCAGAGCCATGAGTGACACCCTCAGAGCCGTGAGTGACACCCCCAGACCCAAAACTGACCCCCCCAGGGCTGTGAGTGACACCCCCAGACACATTAGGGACACCCCCAGACCCAAAACCAACACCCCAGACCCATGAGTGACACCCCCAGAGCTGTGAGTGACACCCCCAGAGCCGTGAGTGACACCCCCAGAGCCGTGAGTGACACCCCCAGACCCAAAACCAACACCCCAGACCCGTGAGTGACTCCCCCGAGCTGCTGGCGTACGTGGAGCAGGAGGTGAGCCCGGGACCCCAGACCCAAAACCGACTCACTCAGAGCCTTCAGTGACACCCCCAGACCCAAAATTGACCCCCCTGAGCCACTGAGCTTCTAAATCCCCCAATACTCCCTGTAAACCCCCCAATATCCCCTGCAAACCCCCCAAAACTTCTCATAAACCCCAAATTTTCCCTAGAAAACCCCAACGCTCCCTCTAAACCCCCAACGCTCCCTCTAAACCCCCCAAACCCCCCAATTTCCCCTCTAAACCCCCCAATACTCCCCCCAAAACCCCCAATTTCCCCTCTAAACCCCCCCATTTCCCCTGTAACCCCCTTTTTTCCCCCTAATTTCCCCTCTAACCCCCCGATATCCCCTCCAAACCTCCCGATATCCCCATAAACCCCCCCGATATCCCCATAAACCCCCCCAAATCTTCCCTCTAAGCCCCTTCTCTCCCCCTTTTCCCCCAGGAGCTGCTGGAGGCCGCCCGCCGTGCCTTCGACGCCTTCTTCCAGCGCTACCCGTACTGCTACGGCTACTGGCGCAAGTACGCCGAGCTGGAGCGGCGCCTGGGCAGCGCCCGCCGCGCCCAGCAGGTGGGGCAGCCTCTGGCCAGCAAATCCTCCTTTTCCCTCGTTTTTTGGGGGTTAAAATCCCCTTTTTTTCCTGATCTTTTGAGGGTTAAAATCCCCTTTTTTTCCTGATCTTTTGGGGGTTAAAATCCCCTTTTTTTCCTGATTTTTTTGAGGTTAAAATCCCCTTTTTTTCCTGATTTTTTTGAGGTCAAAATCCCCTTTTTTCCTGATCTTTTGGGGGTTAAAATCCCCTTTTTTTCCTGATCTTTTGGGGGTTAAAATCCCCTTTTTTTCCCGAGGCTTTGGGGAGGAAAATCCCCATTTCCCCCAGGCAGAGAGGGCTGGTGCAGGAGCCTGGCTGCCCCCAGGTACATCCCAGATGCCCCCCAGGTGTATCCCAGGTGTACCCCAGGTGTACCCCAGGTGTATCCCAGGTGTATCCCAGCTGTACCAGGTGCCCCCCAGGTGCCCCAGGTGACCGCAGGTGCCCCCAGGTGTATCCCAGCAGTTCCAGGTGCCCCCAGGTGTATCCCGAGTGTACCAGGTGCCCCCAGGTGTATCCCAGGTGTACCCCAGGTGTATCCCAGCTGTTCCAGGTGCCCCCAGGTGTATCCCAGGTGTACCCCAGGTGTATCCCAGGTGTACCCCAGGTGTATCCCAGCTGTTCCAGGTGTACCCCAGGTGTATCCCAGGTGCCCCCCAGGTGCCCCCCAGGTGCCCCAGGTGACCCCAGTTCCCCCGCAGGTGCTGGAGCGGGGGCTGCAGTCCATCCCGCTGAGCCTGGAGCTGTGGCTGCACTACATCAGCCTCCTGCAGAGCTCGCTGGACCCCGCGCGGCCCGAGAGCGCCCAGCGCGTGCGGGGGTGAGCGAGGGGAAATCCTGGGAATGTCCCTGGGAATGTCCCTGAGAAATCCTGGGAATGTCCTGGGAATGTCCCTGAAATCCTGGGAATGTCCTGGGAATGGCCCTGAGAAATCCTGGGAATGTCCTGGGAATATCCCTGAGAAATCCTGGGAATGGCCCTGGGAATGGCCCTGAGAAATCCTGGGAATGGCCCTGGGAATGGCCCTGGGAATGTCCCTGGGAATATCCTGGGAATATTCTGGGAATGTCCCTGGGAAGTCCTGGGAATATCCTGGGAATGTCCTGGGAATGTCTCAGGAATGTCCAGGAATGGCTCTGGGAGCGAGCCCTGGCTTGTCCTGGGAATCTCCCACCCTTTTCTCAGGATTCTCCCCCCATTGCCTGGGATTCTCCCCGCCCTCCTTTTTCTGGGATTCTCCTCCCACCGTTTCCCATGTTCCCCCCCCTACTTTCCCAGGATTCCCCCTTCTTTTCCCAGGATTTTGCCTCCAGATTTCCCAGGATTCTCTTCCCCATTTCCCAGTCATCCCCCCCCTTTTCCCGGGATTCTCCCCCTCCCTTTCCCTGGGATTCTCCCCCCCCTTTCCCTGGGATTCTCCCCCCCTTTCCCAGAGTTTCCCCCTCTCCCGGTGCCCGCGGTGACCCGGGGGTCTCCCAGGGCGTTCGAGGCGGCGCTGGCAGCGGCAGGGATGGATTTCCGCTCCGACAAACTCTGGGAATCCTACCTGGAGTGGGAGCGGGAGCGCGGCGACCTCCGGGCGGTCACGGCCATCTACGACCGCCTGCTGTCCATGCCCACGCAGCTCTACAGCCACCACTGGGAGAGGTGGGGAGCGGGGGACGCACCGGGAATGCACCGGGAATGCACCGGGAATGCACCGGGAATGCACTGGGAATGCACCGGGAATTCACTGGGAAAACACCGGGAAAACACCGGGAAAACACTGGGAATGCACCGGGAATTCACTGGGAAAGCACCAGGAACTCACTGGGAATTCCCTGGGAAAACACTGGGAAAACACCAGGAATGCACCGGGAATGCACTGGGAATGCACCGGGAATGCACTGGGAATGCACTGGGAAAACACCGGGAATGCACTGGGAAAACAGCGGGAAAACACTGGGAATGCACCGGGAATTCACTGGGAAAACACCAGGAATTCACTGGGAAAACACTGGGAAAACACCGGGAATTCACTGGGAATGCACCGGGAAAACACTGGGAATGCACCGGGAATGCACTGGGAAAACACCGGGAAAACACCGGGAATTCACCGGGAATGCACTGGGAAAGCACCGGGAAAACACCTGGAATTCACTGGGAAAACACTGGGAAAACGCCGGGAAAACACCGGGAATGCACTGGGAATGCACTGGGAAAACACCAGGAATGCACTGGGAAAACACTGGGAAAACATCAGGAATTCACTGGGAATTCCCTGGGAAAACACTTGGGAATGCACCAGGAAAACACCGGGAAAACACCGGGAAAACACCCGGAATGCACTGGGAAAACACTGGGAAAACACTGGGAATTCACTGGGAATGCACCGGGAAAACACCGGGAATGCACTGGGAATTCCCTGGGAACGCACTGGGAAAACACCTGGAAATCCCTGGGAAAAAATGGCAGGGGAACAGCAGGAATTCCATGGGAAAACAGTGGGGAAATAACGAGGAAATGCCAGGGAAACGCTGTGATTTCCCCGATTCCGGCTGTGATTCCCCATTTTCGTGTGTGATTCCCTGTTTTTTCGCTGTGATTCCCCCGTTTTTTCGCTGTGATTCCCTGTTTTTCTCTGTGATTCCCCCGTTTTTTCGCTGTGATTTCCCCGATTCCCGCTGTGATTCCCCATTTTCGTGTGTGATTCCCCGTTTTTCCCTGTGATTTCCCATTCCCACTGTGATTCCCCATTTTTCTCTGTGATTCCCCCGATTCCCGCTGTGATTCCCCATTTTTCTCTGTGATTCCCCATTCCCGCTGTGATTCCCCATTTTTCGCTGTGATTCCCCATTTTTCTCTGTGATTTCCCATTTTCGCTGTGATTCCCCATTTTTCACTGTGAATTCCCCATTTTTCTCTGTGATTCCCGATTCCCACTGTGATTCCCCGTTTTTTCCCTGTGATTCCCCATTTTTCTCTGTGATTCCCCGTTTTCCTCTGTGCTCGCCGCGTCCCCGCAGGTTCAAGGCGCACGTCCTGCAGCACCCGCCCGGGGCCATCCTCACCCCCGAGGAGCTGCTCTGGCTCCGCTCCAAGCTCGGCCCCGGCCCCGGCCCCGGCCCGGCCCCGCCGCAGGGCCCGGAGCGGCCGCCGGGCGAGGAGGAGGAGGAGGAGGAGGAGGAGGAGGAGCCGCGCACCGGGGCCGGGGCCGAGCCGCAGGTACCGCCCGACACCGGGAACGGGGCTGAAATCAATCAATGGGAATGGGGCTGAAATCAACGGGAACGGGGCTTAAATCAATCAATGGGAATTGGAGCTAAAATCAACGGGAACGGGGCTAAAATCAATCAACGGGAACGGGGCTAAAAACACGGGAATGGGGCTTAAATCAACGGGAATGGGCCTTAAATCAACGGGAATGGGGCTAAAAACACGGGAACGGGGCTTAAATCAACGGGAATGGGGCTAAAATCAACGGGAACGGGGCTAAAATCAACGGGAATGGGGCTTAAATCAACGGGAATTGGAGCTAAAATCAACGGGAATGGGCCTTAAATCAATGGGAACAGGGCCTTAAATCAACGGGAATGGGCCTTAAATCAATTAACGGGAATGGGGCTAAAAACACGGGAATGGGCCTTAAATCAACGGGAATGGGGCTTAAATCAACGGGAACGGGGCTAAAAACACGGGAACGGGCTTTAAATCAACAGGAACTGGGCCTTAAATCAACGGGAATGGGCCTTAAATCAACGGGAATTGGGCTTAAAAACCGGGAATTTGGCTTAAAAACCGGGAGTTGGGCCTTAAATAAACGGGAATTGGGCTTTAAAACACGGGAATTGTGCTTAAAAACCGGGATATTCCCAAAACCCGGGAATTGTGCTTAAAAACCGGGATATTCCCAAAAACCGGGAATTCCACTTTAAAATCCAGGAATTCTGCTTTTCCCGTGGCTTTAGAGGGGTTAAAACCTTCATTTCTTCATTTCTTGCCATGAATTTATTCCTTAACATCTTATTTCAGACTATTTCTTTATTATTTTGATGTCCTTATTTTGTGCTTATTGATCTTTATTCACCTTGGGGATGTGATTCACAATAAATCCACATTCACTAATGCGGATTTATTTCTTTGGGTTTATTTAAATTGGATTTTTATTTTAATGGATTTCTTTCTCATTATTTGGCTTTATGTACTGCTTTATCTTATCATTGCTAGCTTTTTAAAATTAATCACCAATAACAAACGGCTGTATTTATTATTTATTATTTATTATTCAGTATTTATTATTTATTATTTAGTATTTATTATTCATTATTCAGTATTTATTATTCAGTATTTATTATTTATTATTTATTGTTCAGTATTTATTATTTATTATTTATTATTCAGTATTTATTATTCAGTATTTATTATTATTCATTATTCAGTATTTATTATTCAGTATTTAGTATTCAGTATTTATTATTCAGTATTTATTATTTATTATTCAGTATTTATTATTCAGTATTTATTATTTATTATTTATTGTTTCTTATTTATTATTCATTATTCAGTATTTATTATTTATTATTTATTATTCATTATTCATTATTCAGGATTTATTATTTATTATTTATTATTCATTATTCAGGATTTATTATTTATTATTTATTATTTATTATTTATTATTTATTATTCAGTATTTATTATTTATTGTTTATTATTTATTATTTATTATTTATTGTTCATTATTTGTTGTTGGATTTTGCAGGAGGATCTGGACCAGGAGAAGATCCGGGAGCTCGTGATCTCCATGCGGCAGCAAATCCACGCCCAGAACGAGGCCGAAGTCAGCAAGCGCTGGAACTTCGAGGATGGGGTGGGTGAAGGGCTGGGATCCCCTGGAATCGTCCTGGGATTCCCTGGAATCCCCTTGGAATTGTCCTGGAATTCCCTGGAATCCCCCTGGAATCCCCCTGGAATTGTCCTGGAATTGTCCTGGAATTGTCCTGGAATCCCCCAAACCCCTGGAACCCCCCCAGAATCCCCCAAATCCCCCTGAAATCCCTGAAATCCCCCAAACCTCCCCCAAAATGCCCCGAAATCCCCCAATCACTGGCAGATCAAGCGCCCCTATTTCCACATGAACCCCAAATCCACCCCAAATCCCCCTGAAATCCCCCAAAATGCCCCAAATCCCCCCCAAATCCCCATTTCCTGGCAGATCAAGCGCCCCTATTCCCACGTGAACCCCAAATCCACCCCAAATCCCCCCAAATCCCCCAAATTCCCCCAAAATGCCCCAAATCCCCCCGGTCCCTGGCAGATCAAGCGCCCCTATTTCCACATGAACCCCAAATCCACCCCAAATCCCCCCAAATCCCCCCAAATTCCCCCATTCCTGGCAGATCAAGCGCCCCTATTCCCACATGAACCCCAAATTCCCCCATTTCCTGGCAGATCAAGCGCCCCTATTTCCACGTGAAGCCCCTGGAGCGGGCGCAGCTGCGGAACTGGCGCGAGTACCTGGACTTCGAGGTGGCCGCGGGCTCGCAGGAGCGCAGCATCGTCCTCTTCGAGCGCTGCCTCATCGCCTGCGCCCTCTACGAGGAGTTCTGGGTCAAGGTGCCCAAAACCCCTGAAATCCCCAACTCACCAACTCACCCTGGTCCTGGCCCCAAAACCCCTGAAATCCCCAAACTCACCAACTCACCCTGGTCCTGGCCCCAAAATCCCTGATTTATCCCCAAAATCCCTGATTTATCCCCAAAATCCCTGATTTATCCCCAAAATCCCTGATTTATCCCCAAAATCACCAATTCACACTGCTCCAGGCCCCAAAATCCCTGATTTATCCCCAAAATCCCTGATTTATCCCCAAACTCACCAATTCCCCCTGGTCCTGGTCCCAGAATCCCTGATTTATCTCCAAAATCCCTGATTTATCCCCAGAATCCCTGATTTATCCCCAAAATCCCTGAAATCCCCAAACTCACCAACTCACCCTGCTCCAGGCCCCAAAACCCCTGATTTATCCCCCAAATTCACCAATTCACCCTGGTCCTGGCCCCAAAACCCCTGATTTATCCCCAAAATCCCTGATTTATCCCCAAACTCACCAATTCACACCTGGTCCTGGCCCCAAAATCCCCGCTTCTCACCCCAAAATCCCTGCTCCTATCCCCAAAATCCCCACTGTTTGAAATACAACGCCGCTTTTCACCCCAATTCTCTTTTCTTTCCATTTTTCTCTTCTCCTTTTCTCCTCCTCATTTCTCCACCTTTTGTTCCCCCTTTTTCTCCCTTTTTTCCCCATTTTCCCTCTTCATTCCCTCATTATTCCCTCGGTATTTCCCCCATTATTCCCCCATTTCCCCCAATATTCCCCCATTTTCCCCCCCATTTTCCCCCATTTTCCCCCCATTGTTTCCTCCATTATCCCCCCATTTCCCCCCCATTATTCCCCCATCATTTCCCCCATTATTCCCCCATTATTCCCCCATTTCCCCCCGTTATTCCCCCGTTTTCCCCCCATTTCCCCCCATTATTCCCCCATTAATCCCCCATTATCCCCCATTTTTCCCCCATTATTCCCCCATTTCCCCCCCGTTATTCCCCCGTTTTCCCCCCATTTCCCCCCATTATTGCCCCATTAATCCCCCATTATCCCCCATTTTTCCCCCATTATTCCCCCATTTTTCCCCCCGTTAATCCCCCGTTTTCCCCCCATTTTCCCCCCATTATCCCCCCGTTAATCCCCCATTAATCCCCCATTTTTCCCCCCATTTTTCCCCCCATTTTCCCCGTTTTCCCCGCAGTACACGCGGTACCTGGAGTCGCGCACGGTGCCGGGCGCCCGCAGCGTTTTCCAGCGCGCCTGCGGCTTCCACCTGCCCCGCAAGCCCAACATCCACCTGCTCTGGGCCGCCTTCGAGGAGAAGCAAGGTGGGGGCACGGCCGGACCCCGAATCCGGGGAGCCCCAAAACCTGGGACTGACCTGGGGCTCACCCGCACCCGGGGCTTGGTCCCAAAACGCTCCGAGCCGGGGTCGGGCTCAAATCTCACCCCAGAGTGACTCAGAGACCTCTAAAATCAACGTGGGAGCCCCCAAACTGCACCAGGGAGCCCTAAAAGCATCCTGGGCACCCCATAACCCACCCCGGGCACCCCAATAACCCTGCCAGGACACCCCCGATCTCTTTTTGCCCCATTTTTACCCATTTTCCCAGGCAATGTCGATGAGTCGCGGCGCATCCCGCGCAGTTTCAAGGCAGCCGTGCCAGGGCTGGGACACCAGTAACCCCATTTTTACCCATTTTACCCCATTTTTACCCCATTTTTACCCATTTTACCCCATTTTTACCCCATTTTTACCCATTTTTACCCCATTTTTACCCATTTTTACCCTATTTTTACCCATATTTACCCATCTACACTATTTTTACCCCATTTTTACCCCATTTTTACCCCATTTTTACCCATTTTACACTATTTTTACCCCATTTTTACCCATTTTTACCCATTTTACACTATTTTACCCCATTTTACCCCATTTTACACTATTTTTACCCCATTTTTACCCATTTTTACCCATTTTACCCCATTTTTACCCATTTTTACCCATTTACACTATTTTTACCCCATTTTTACCCATTTTACCCCATTTTACACTATTTTTACCCCATTTTTACCCCATTTCCCCCGTTTTTACCCCCTTTTTCAGGGAACATGGACGAGGCCCGGCGCATCCTGCGCAGTTTTGAGGCCGCGGTGCCCGGCCTGGCCATGGTGCGCCTGCGCCGGGTGTCCCTGGAGCGCGTCACCCCAGTAACCCCAATAACCCCAATAACCCCATTTTCACCCATTTTTCCCCAATTTCCCCCGTTTTTACCCATTTTTACCCCGTTTCCCAGGCAATGTGGACGAGGCCCGGCGCATCCTGCGCAGTTTCGAGGCGGCCGTGCCCGGCCTGGCCATGGTGCGCCTGCGCCGGGTCAGCCTGGAGCGCGTCACCCCAGTAACCCCAATAACCCCATTTTTACCCAATTTCCCCCATTTTTACCCCGTTTCCCAGGGAACGTGGACGAGGCCCGGCGCATCCTGCGCAGTTTCGAGGCGGCCGTGCCCGGCCTGGCCATGGTGCGCCTGCGCCGGGTGTCCCTGGAGCGCGTCACCCCAGTAACCCCAATAACCCCATTTTCACCCATTTTTACCCATTTTCCCCCATTTTTACCCAATTTCCCCCGTTTTTACCCCGTTTCCCAGGGAACGTGGACGAGGCCCGGCACATCCTGCGCAGTTTCGAGGCAGCCGTGCCCGGCCTGGCCATGGTGCGCCTGCGCCGGGTGTCCCTGGAGCGCGTCACCCCAGTAACCCCAATAACCCCAATAACCCCATTTTCACCCATTTTTACCCATTTTCCCCCCATTTTTACCCAATTTCCCCCATTTTTACCCCGTTTTTCAGGCAATGTGGACGAGGCCCGGCGCATCCTGCGCAGTTTCGAGGCGGCCGTGCCCGGCCTGGCCATGGTGCGCCTGCGCCGGGTGTCCCTGGAGCGCCGGCACGGGCGCGTGGCCGAGGCCGAGGCGCTGCTGCTCGAGGCCATGAGGGCCAACGAGGGGCGGCCCCTGGGCTCCTTCTACGCCGTCAAACTGGCCCGGCAGGTGTGCAAGGTGCAGAAAAACCTGGGCAGGGCCAGAAAGGTGCTCGAGGAGGCCCTCGAGAAGGACCCGGTGAGTCCAGAGGGCTGAGACTGAATTCGTTAAAAAAAAAAAAAAAAATTAATATATAGATTTATATAAATATATATAAATATTTGTATATTTATATAGAAACATATATAAATGTTTGTATATTCACATATAAATATATATGTGTTTGTATATTGTATATATTTGTATATTTATATATAAATATATATAAATATATGTATATCTATTTATAAATATATAAATATATGCATATTTATATGTGTTTATTTATATATAAATATATATAAATATATGTATATCTATTTATAAAAATATATAAATATACGCATATTTATATATATATGCATATTTATATATATAAATACATATATATTTATATATAAATTTATTTAAAAAATCGTAGAAAAACAATATAAAAAGTCATAAGAAAAATCATATAAAATAATATTATAAGAAAAATTATATAATGTAACATTATAAGAAAAAATCATATAAAATAACTTTATAATAATATACTATTATATAATGGTAGTATAATATATATTAGTAATGCTGCCTTAAAGTTACTTAAAAATAATAAAAATAATAAAAATAATAAATAATATAGTATAATAAATTATTTATATTATAATAAATTATTATTTATATTTATTATTATAAAATAATAATAAATATAAAAATAATACATTATATTATATTATATTATATTATATTATATTATATTATATTATATTATATTATATTATATTATGTTTATTATATTATATTATTATTATATACCTCGTCCAGCCCCCGCCAAACCGCCTATAGGACCCCCTAAACCCCCTCTAGGACGCCCCAAGCCCCTCTAAGACCCCCAAACCACCTCTGAGACCCCTCAAACCCCTTCTAAGACCCCCCCAAATCCCCTCTAAGACTCCCCCAAAACCCCCAGCCCCCTCAAATCCCCTCTACAACCCCCAAACCCCCTTTAGTCCCCCTCAAATCCCCTCCAGCCCCTCCAAATCCATTCTAAGAGCCCCCAAAGCCCCTGCAGCCCCCCCGAGCCCCCTATAGGACCCCCCCAAACCCCTGCAGTCCCCCCTGAGCCCCCTATAGGACCCCCCAAAGCCCCTCCAGCCCCCCCAAACCCCCTGCAGCCCCCCCAAGCCCCTGCAGCCCCCCCTGAGCCCCCTCTGGTCCCCCCCAAGCCTCTCCAGCCCCCCCCAAGCCCCCTATAGGAGCCCCCAAGCCCCTGCAGCCCCCTGAGCCCCCTCTGGTCCCCCCAAGCCCCTCCAGCCCCCCTGAGCCCCCTCTGGTCCCCCCAAGCCCCTGCAGCCCCCCTGAGCCGCCTGTGCCCGGTGCCCAGGAGAACGCCCGGCTCCACGCCAACCTGCTGGAGATGGAGTTTGGGGCGGACGTGGGGCAGAACGAGGGCAACACCATGAGCTGCTTCGAGCGCGCCCTGCGCAGCCGCCTGCCCCCCGAGGCCAAGCTGCTCTTCTCGCAGCGCCGCGTGGAGTTCCTGGAGGACTTCGGCTCCAGCATCCACAGGTGGGGCCGCGGGAGGGGGGAAATGGGGCTGGGGGATCCTTGTGGGAAATGGGGATGGGAAATGGGGCTGGGGGATCCTTGTGGGAAATGGGGCTGGGGGAGCCCCTGGGGATGGGAAACGGGGCTGGGAAATGGGGCTGGGGGATCCTTGTGGGAAATGGGGCTGGGAAATGGGGCTGGGGGAGGCCCCTGGGGATGGGAAACGGGGCTGGGGGATCCTTGTGGGAAATGGGGATGGGGGAGCCCCCTGGGGCAGGGAAATGGGGTGGGCAAGACCCTGGGGATGGGAAACGGGGCTGGGGGAGGCCTGTGGGAGAGAGAAATGGGGCTGGGGGAGGTCCCTGGGGATGGGAAACGGGAATGGGAAATGGGGCTGAGGGATCCTTGTGGGAAATGGGGCTGGGGGATCCTTGTGGGAAATGGGGCTGGGGGATCCTTGTGGGAAATGGGGCTGGGGGATCCTTGTGGGAAATGGGGCTGGGGGATCCTTGTGGGAAATGGGGATGGGGGAGCCCCTGGGGCGGGGAAATGGGGCTGGGAAATGGGGCTGGGGGATCCTTGTGGGAAATGGGGCTGGGGGATCCTTGTGGGAAATGGGGCTGGGGGAGCCCCCTGGGGCAGGGAAATGGGGTGGGCAAGACCCTGGGGATGGGAAACGGGGCTGGGGGAGACCTGTGGGAGAGAGAAATGGGGCTGGGGGAGGTCCCTGGGGATGGGAAATGGGGCTGGGGGATCCTTGTGGGAAATGGGGCTGGGGGATCCTCGTGGGAAATGGGAATGGGGGAGCCCCTGGGGATGGGAAATGGGGCGGGGAAATGGGGCTGGGGGATCCTTGTGGGAAATGGGGCTGGGGGAGCCCCTGGGGATGGGAAATGGGGATGGGAAATGGGGCTGGGGGATCCTTGTGGGAAATGGGGATGGGGGAGGTCCCTGGGGATGGGAAATAGGGTGGGGGAGGTCCCTGGGGACCTGAAATGGGGTCCCTGGAGACCTGTGGGACCCTGAAATGGGGATGGGGGAGCCCCCTGGGGCAGGGAAATGGGGCTGGGGGATCCCTGTGGGAAATGGGGATGGGAAATGGGGCTGGGGGGATCCCTGTGGGACAGAGAAATGGGGCTGGGGGCCCTGCATGGGATCCCAAAATGGGTCAGGGGGCTCCCCCTGGGACCCCAGAACGGGTCTGGGGGCTCCCCCCTGAGCGCTGCCCCCTCCCCAGCCTGCTCAAGGACAGAACAGCCTGGGGGGACCCCAAAAAGGGTCTGGGGGCTCCCCCCTGAGCGCTGCCCCCTCCCCAGCCTGCTCAAGGCCTACGATGAGCACCAGAAGATGCTGAAGGCGCACGTGGCCCGGAAACGGGCGCCCGAGAACGGGTGAGACCCCGGGAGCCCCAAAATGGCCCCAAATCAGCCCCAAAATGGCCACAAAATGGCCCCAAATCAGCCCCAAAATAGCCACAAAATTGGCCCAAAGTGACCCCAAATCAACCCCATAATCAGCCCCAAATGGCCCCAAAATTGGCCCCAAATCAGCCCCAAAATGGCCACAAAATTGGCCCAAAGTGACCCCAAATCAACCCCAAAATCAGCCCCAGATCAGCCCCAAAATGGCCTCAAAATCGGCCCCAAATCTACCCCAAAGTCGGCCCCAAAATCGGCCCCAAATCAGCCCTAAATCAACTCCAAATCGGTCCCAAAATGGCCTCAAAATCAGCCCCAAATGAGCCCCAAAATCGGCCACAAATCAGCCATAAATTGGCCCCAAATGAGTCCCAAAATGGCCCCAGTTGGCCCCAAAATGGCCTCAAAACAAGCCCCCAAATCAGCCCCAAATCAACCCCAAAATCAGCCCCAAATCAGCCCCTGCTTCTACCCCAGTTCCCCCCACTCTTGCTCCACTTCCCCCCATTTTAATCCCAAATTCGCCCCATATTTGCTCCTTTTCCCCCCAATTTTCCCCCTCACATTTCCCCCCATTTTTTCCCCTTTTTCCCCCACATTTCCCCCATTTTTTCCCCTTTTTCCCCCACATTTCCCCCAAATTTTCCCCTTTTTCCCCCCATTTTTTCCCCTTTTTCCCCCACATTTCCCCCCATTTTTTCCCCTTTTTCCCCCACATTTCCCCCATTTTTTCCCCTTTTTCCCCCACATTTCCCCCAAATTTTCCCCTTTTTCCCCCCATTTTTTCCCCTTTTCCCCCCACATTTCCCCCATTTTTTCCCCTTTTTCCCCCCCAGCTCAGAGGAACCCGAGGACAAACGGCTCCGTCCCGAGGACCCCTCGGGGCTCCTGGGACCCCACAACTTTTCGGGGGCTGGGGACCCCAACCCCTCCTACAACTACTGGTACCAGGTGGGTGATTTGGGGCAGGGGCTTTGGGGTCTCCAGGGCGTTCCCAGGCTGAGCCCCCTCCCCTTTTAACCCCTTCCTCCCCAGCAGGGCTACGGCACCTACGGCTACCAGAGCCCCTGGGGCTACGGCCACTACTACGGGCAGAGCTGAGGAGGGGGCTCAGCCCCCACCCCCACCCTGTACAGACCCTGGGACCCCTCCCCAAAATTTGGGGGGGGGGGCACGTTGTAAATAAAGAGGCTGTGAGGAGTTACCCGAGGCCTTTATTGGGGTTTGTTACGGTTTTGGGGGGTTTTGTTTGGTTTTTGGGGGCTCCCAGGAGATATTGGGGTACTCCAAGGATGATTTTGGGATCCTCTCTGTGCATTTCAGGGTTCCCCCCAAGGATTTTGGGGTACCCCAGGTGGATTTCAGGATCCCAGCACAGATTCTGACGTTCCCCCAACAGATTTTGGGGTTTGGGGCTGTCCACAGCAGATTCCAGGCAGATTTTGGGGTGCTCCAGGTGGATTTAAAGGTGTCCCAAATGGATTTTGGGATGCTCCAGGTGGATCTGGAGGTGCCCCAAACAGATTTCGGGGTTTTCCAAACAGATTTTGGGGTGCCCAGGTAGATCTGCAGGCGCTCCCAGAAGAAGTTTCACTGCCCAGGGTCCATTTCAAGCTGCTCCAGGTGTTCCCACCGCAGATCCCTCGCAGACTTCGGGGTCCCCCTTGCAGACCTGGGGTCCCCCGGCAGACCTGGGGGTCTCTAGAAGCCCCTCTGGAGCAGCCACTGCCTCACCTGAGCCCCCCAGTGTCCCCTGAGCCGCAGCGTCCCCGTCACCTCGTTCACCTGTGCCGCCACCTCGGGCACGCCCTGGGAGCCCAGGAACGCCCTCAGGTCCCGCTCCAGCGCCTGGGGGGGCACGGGAGGGGTCAGGGGGCGCCCCCCGAGCCCCCCGGAGCCCCCCCCGAGCCCCCCACTCACCCAGATGTCGCCGTGGATGCGGCGCAGCTCCGTGAGGCGCCGGCCCTGCCGCAGCCCCAGGTACACGGGCAGGTTGTGCAGGCGGGAACGGCGGACGAAATAGGGCAGATCCGGGGGGGGGGTCTGGGCAATTAACACCCCCCAGGGGTAATTAACACCCCCCAGGGGTAATTAGCACCCCCCAGGGGTAATTAACACCCCCCTGAGGGAATTAACACTGCCCGCGGTAATTAACAGCACCCCGCCCTCGAGTAAATCCTTAAGTAAATTTAAGTAAATTCGGTTTGGAATTAATAATTTCTCTTTCAAGGAAATATTTTGGGTTCCCCCGAGGGTAATTAGCACCCCCAAGTGGTAATTAACATCCCCAAAGGATAATTAACATCCCCACAGGGTAATTAACCCCCCCCGTAGTAATTAACACTCACCCGGGAGAATTGCACCCACCCGACCTTTAAGGAAATTTAAATTCTCTTCACTGCTCGATTTGGAATTAATAATTTCTTCTTCAAGGAAATATTTTGGGCTCCCTTGAGGGTAATTAGCACCCCCCAAGGGTTAATTAGCACCCCCAAGGGGTAATTAACACCCCCCACAAAGTCATTAAAGTCCCCCGGAGTCTCAGATTAAACACCTCGTTAATTAACCCTTTTGATCCCCATTTTGGGGTAAATCACCCCCTCTCCCGGCGCTAATTAACCCCCCCAGGGTTAATTACAGGGTGCCTGACCTGCGGGGGGGCTCCATCCGGACGGGGTGGGGTATTTGGGGTGCGGGGGGGGGTCGGGGATGCGGCTGGGGGGCAGCAGCCGCTCCACGAACCCGAACTCGGCCGTCGACTCCTCATAGCGGGGAGGGGTCTGTGGGGACCCCCAAAAAAGTCCCAAAAACCCTTCAGAGACCCCCCCAGCTCCCCCATTAATTCACCCCTAAGACCCCCCCCCCAAGTTTTTCCCTCCCTTTTTCAAGAACCCCCCCAAAATCTCCCCTCTCCAGGTTCCCCCCAATTTCTTCTCCCTCCCAACCCCCCATTCCCTCAGGCACACCCCAATTTCTCCTCCCTAAACCCCAAATCCCCTCAGGGCTCCCCTAAACCCCCCTCAAACCTCCCTTCACCCCTCAAACCCCCCACTCCAATTCCCCCTCACGCCCCAAATTCCCCCCTCACGTCTCCCCCCCCTTTACCTGAGTCCCCCAAAAGAACCCCTCACACCCCAAAGCCCCTTCCCGGTACCTGCACCCCCCTGACCCCCCGGCCCAGCGCCCGCAGCCTCCGGCCCAGCGCCGCCATCGCCGCCATCTTGGCTCCTCCTTCCCGCCCTCACGACGTCATCACGCAGCACGCACGTACGTACGCGCGACGTCATCGCGCTCTCTCCGCGCCGCGCTCCGAGCCCTGAGGGAGCCGCTGAGGTGGGGCCGGGCCCGGGGGCTCGGAAAGGGAATTTGGGGGGGATTTGAGGGGTCTGGGGGGTACAGAGGGGACGGGGAGAGGGTAAGGGAGGGGTTGGGGTGAGGGGAGCGTTGTGGAGGGGCTCAGGGGGGTTTTGGGGGGGCGGGAGGGGTTCAGGGAGGGTTTGGAGGGGGATCCTGAGGGAGTTTCAGGAGGGGGGGCGCGCTCTGGAGGTTTTTTAAGGGTTTTTTGTGGGGTTGGGGTCTATTGGGGGGTCTGGGGGTGGTGTGGGAGGGGCTGGGGACGTTTTTGGGGGGCTCTGAGGGGTTCAGGCCTGGAGGGGCTGCAGGAGCCGCTGGGGAAGCTCTGGAGGGGTTTTGGGGGGAGTCTGAGGGGGCTGTGAAGGTTTGGGGTGATGGAGGTTATGGGAGGCCTTGAGGGGGTCGTTGGGGGCCGTTCTGAGGGTGGGGGACACCCAAGGGTGCTGCCACTGGACCCCCAGTGTCCCCCCCCTGCAGAGCCCTTTGTCCCCAGGGCCCCAGGCCAAGTGACAAAGTCCTGTGGGCGGGAGAGGGGAGGAAAACGCAACCAAAACTGCCAGGATCCCACCCAAAACAGCCACAACACCCCAGAACATACCCACAGCCCCCCAGAAAAGACCCCAACACAGCCACAACACCCCAAAATTGCCACAATCCCACCCAAAACTGCCACAATCCCACCCAAAACAGCCCAGCCCCGCAATAACCCCCCAGTCACCCCCAAAACACCACTCAGCTCCCCAAAAATAACTCAAATCTCCCCAAACCGCCCCTCTCTCGCTTCTCCCCCTTTCCTCGGGATCCGGGGGGGGGTTCCAGGGCGTTCCCCTCATTTTTGGGCTGTGGGGACCCCCCCTAACCCCCCCAAATCCCCCCCCCAGCCGCCACCATGCAGCTCTTCATCCGCGGCCAGACCCTCCTCACCCTCGAGCTCTCCGGCTCCGAGACCCTCGCCCAGATCAAGGTGAGAGCCCCCAAATTCGGGCTGTGCCCCTCCCCAATTTCCCTCCCAGGTTTTGGGGTGCTGACCCCCCCGTTTGTCCCCTCCCCCAGGAGAGGGTGGCCGAGCTTTCGGGGATCCCCCCCGAGGACCAAGTGCTGCTCCACGCCGGGACCCCCCTGGACGATGAGGCCGTGCTGGGGCAGAGCCCCCTCCCCGAATTCACCACCCTGGACCTCTCCACGCGCCTGCTGGGCGGTAATTACAGGGGGGCCGCTAATTATCGGGCTGGTAATTAGCAAAACAACCCCCCCAACACCCCAATTTCCTTCCTCCCGCCAGGTAAAGTCCACGGCTCCCTCGCCCGTGCCGGCAAAGTGAGGGGCCAGACCCCCAAGGTGAGCGCTGAGGGGGCTCCCCCCGGCTTTGGGGACCCCCACGGGGTTTGGGGACCCTGCCAAGGTTTTGGGACACCCCCTGACCCCCCGGTTTTCCATCAGGTGGCCAAGCAGGAGAAGAAGAAGAAGAAGACGGGGCGGGCCAAGCGGCGCATGCAGTACAACCGGCGCTTCGTCAACGTGGTGCCCACCTTCGGCAAGAAGAAGGGTCCCAACGCCAACTCCTGAGCACAATAAAGGAATTTGGGCACAATTCCTGCCATTTTGGGACTTCCTGAGCTTCTTTCCATTTTTTAGGGTTGGTTTTGCACTGTTGTAGAGACGATTTTGAGGAGTTTAAAGGGGTTTGGTGGTCAAAGTGGTCTCTAGGGGGATTGTGCGGGTTGCTGAGCACCTTGGGGGCGTGATCAATAGGCGGTGATTAGAGGGAAGAGCTTAATGAGCGTTAATTTGGGGGCTGCTAATGAGAGGATGCTGTGTGCAGAAGTTTTCTATGAGAGAGGCGGAAAGAGCCGAGCGGTGCCGGAAATACCCGAGCGCAGGGGCGGGGCGGAGCGAGCCGAGCGGTGCCGGAAGTAGCCGAGTGATTCCGATTATGAGGGGGTAGGGGGAGCCGAGCGCTGACGGGAGTACCCGAGTGATTCCGAATGTGAGGGGCCGTGGGAAAAAGCGGTGACGGGAACACCCCCGGATGCCTCGGGTGCCTCCTGTACCCCCAAAATCCCCCTGGGAGGGAACGAGGGACCCCAAAACTTCCCCAGATCCCGTAAACCGCTTCCCGCCATCCCCAAAGCCGCTGGGTGAGTAAAAGGGGCGGGACAAATCCGTCCTGAGATATGAATATGCAAATATCGGAGTGTTATTATGCTAATAAACGAGTGACTCGAAACCATCCGGACTGAGAGGCGGGGTTATGCAAAATGGACGCGAACAGCCAGGGAAAGGCATGCTGGGATCATTTTTATAGGGAGAATTTCGGGGTTTTTGGGGTCGAATAATGCGGGACGCGGGAGAAAAGCGCGGGATGAGCTGGGGAAAGAGGCCGGGAATGGGACGTGAAGGGTGCGAGCGCGGCGCGGGGGTTTTTGGCGAATTTTTGGGTTTTTTTGGGGGGTTTGTGGGGGGTCCCTGAGCTCCCCCTCCCCCCCTGGCTCCTTGGGGGCGAAGGTGGGACCCGAGTGGGCACAACGACAAGGGCGGGGCAGGGCGAATGCAAATGAGCGGGCGGATAATTACCATACTATCCTGGAGGGGCGGAGCTTGTGCGACAAGAGGCGGAGTTATGCTAATCAACAACTGGTGCGGGAGTGGGCGGAGACAATGCAAACTAACATGCACGGTCGGCCAATCACAATGCGGGGCGGGGAAAAGCGATGGGCGGGGCTAGGAAACACCGGCAGGGCGGGCGGCTGTTTGCATAAAGGGGCGGAGTTATGCAGATTTATTGGTCCACCATGTGCGCGAAAGGCATGTTGGGATCATTTCTGCGGGAGAATTTCGGGATTTTTGGGGTCGAGCATACAGAACGCGGGAGGAAAGTGCGGGACGCGATGGAGAGAATGTTCCAGAAGGGGTCGGGAGCGGTCGGAGCGCGGCGCGGGGGCGGCCGTGAGGTGCGGGCGGGCCGGGCGGGGCCGGGAGCGGCGCTGGGGGCGTGGGGCGGTATCGCTTCTCGGCCTTTTGGCTAAGATCAAGTGTAGTATCTGTTCTTATCAGTTTAATATCTGATACGTCCTCGATGAGAGGACTTTATATTAAACGGATTTTTGGGCTCGGGAGTTGGACCCGGAGCTTGCTCCCTCCGCTCCGCGCATCGTCCCGGTATTGCAGTGCCTCCGGGAACGGTGCACCCCCGCACCGGGGACCTTTCGCTGGTCAAAAACAGAATGAAAACCAACCTAAATCGTGACTATATCGCGATATCAGCCGTGATTCCCCTCCCCGCAAACCCTCGGCAGCGCATTCGCTCCGTGCTCTGCTCATCGTCCCGGTATCGCGGTGCCTCCGGGAACGGTGCGGCCCCAACCGGGGACATTTCGATGGTGGAAAACAGATTAAAAATATTCAATATCGTGATTATGTCGTGATTCTATCGCAATATCAACCCCACCGTCCCGGTACTGTGGTGCCTCCAGGAACGGTGCACCCCACACGGGGAACTGAGATGGTGAAAAATAGGGTAAAAGAATCAAATATCGTGATTATGTCGCGATAGGAACCTCATGGTCCCGGTATTGCGGCGCCTCCGGGAACGGTGCACCCCAACCAGGGACCTTTCACCGGTGAAAAACAGATTGGAAACTCCTTATATCACGATTATATCACGATAGCAGCCCGGTGCAGCCCCGATGGGGACGTTTCATGTGAAAAATATATTAAATCGTGATTATATCGCGATAGCAGCCACATCATCCCAGTATTGCAGCGCCTCAAAAAAAGCTGAAATTTCTCCAAAATCACCAAATTTTGCGTCTCTATCGCGACGTTTGCGCTTTTTTGGCGTCGCTGTCGCTCCCAGGTGGTTCCTGGCGGCGCCTCCGGGGACAGGGAACCCCAAGGAGGAACCTCAGGTGGTCAAAAATCGATGGGAAATGTTGAATAATCGCGATTGTCACATTTATATCGCGATATCATTGCAATGATATCGCGATAGCAGCCACGCTGCCATCGCTGGGTGTCGCTCCTGGAGCCTCCTCTCTGCTCCGCCCATCATCCCAGTTTAATCAGTCACTCTAAATTAATTAATCGCCCCAATTTAATTAATTAAAACCAGGTTAAATCAATAATTATTAGTTAATAATTAATAATAATTAGTAATTAATAATTATCGTGGCTCTATCGCGATTCAGTGACATTGTTGTCGCCTCAAAAATCCGGCAGAGACCCCTCCCCAAATCTGCCTGCTGGGGGTAACCCTGCTAATTACTGAGGTGCTAATTAACACAATTAATTAACCGCTGGGGGCGGGGCTAAACCCCTTGAGGGGCGGAGCTAAAGATTTAAAGGGGCCGCACCCCAAAAATCCCTTTGTGCTCTCCCCACCCACCCCAGCAGCCCCAGCCAGAATTTCCCACAAAATTCCCAGTTTTTTTCTCCAAAAACCCCAAAATTCCGTTTATTTCCCTCATTTTGGACGTTATATACAGCGGGGGAGGGGGCCTGGGGGGGTTTTGGGGGGTCCTGGGACCCCTCAAAGCCCCGAAATTTTCCTTTTTTTGCTCTTTTTGGGGGTGGGGATGGACTCGAGCGCGTCCCACAGCTCGTCCCCCTCCTCATCCTTCACCCCTTTTTGGGGAGGGGGCTCCTCCTGGGCCTGGGGGGAGCGGGAAATGGGGGGGGGGGGGGTTACAGGGGTGGGGGGCACCCCCAGACCCCCCAACAGCGATTTGGGGCGGGGGTCTCACCTGCCAGTCCAGGTGTGTGTTCAGCAGGAGGCAGGTGAGGCGCGACTTCAGGTACACCTGGGGGACAGGGGGGGTTTGGGGGGCTCAGGGCATTTGGGGGGGGGTTTGGGGTTTTTTTTGGGGGGTTTTGGGGTCAATCTCAGGAATTTGGGGGTCCCTGAGGGGGGGTTTTGGGGGATATTTTTAGGGGGGTTGAGGGGATTTTGGGTTTTTTGAGGGGGTTTGGGGTCAATCTCAGGAATTTGGGGAGGTCCTGGGGGGGTTTTGGGGGGTGGGGGGGGGTGTCCCGGAGTTTTGGGGTGATTTTGGGGGTGTCCCAGGGGCTTTTCGGGTGATTTTGGGGCATCCCAAGGGTTTTTGGGATGATCTTGGGGGTGTCCCAGGGGTTTTTGGGGGTGTCCCAGGAGTTTTGGGGTGATTTTGGGGTGTCCCAGGGGTTTTGGGGGTGTCCCAGGGGGTTTTTGGGATGATCTTGGGGGTGTCCCAGGGGTTTTGGGGTGATTTTGGGGGTGTCCCAGGGATTTTTGGGGTGATTTTGGGGGTGTCCCAGGGATTTTTGGGGGTGTCCCAGGGTTTTTGGGGTGATTTGGGGGGTTTCCCAGGGGTTTTTGGGGGTTTCCCAGGGGGTTTTGGGGTGATTTTGGGGTGTCCCGGGGTTTTTGGGGTGATTTTGGGAGTTTCCCAGGGGTTTTTGGGGTGATTTTGGGGGGGTTTTGGGGTGATTTTGGGGTGTCCCGGGGGTTTTTGGGGTGATTTTGGGAGTTTCCCAGGTGTTTTTGGGGTGGTTTTGGGGTGATTCTGGGGGGGTTTTGGGCTCCCACCTTGTGGCACAGCTGCCCGTCCAGCCGGTGCAGGCGCAGGAAGCGATCGAGGCCCACGGAGGCCACGAGGGGCAGGCGGGGGTGGCACTGCAGCCCCCGGACCCCCCCAGCAAAGCCCTTGAGGGCCCTCAGGACCCGCCCTGGGGGGGACACGGGGGGTCAGGGGGGCACAGACCCCAAAATCCACCCAGGATCCACAAAATCCCACAAAATCCCCCCCAAAATCCACCCAGGATCCACAAAATCCCACAAAATCCTCCCCAAAATCCACCCAGGACCCCCAAAATCCTCCCCAAAATCCACCCAGGACCCCCAAAATCCCCCTCGGGACCCCCTCAAAATCCACCCAGGATCCACAAAATCCCACAAAATCCTCCCCAAAATCCACCCAGGACCTCCAGAATCCCCCTTGGGACCCCCTCCAAATCCACCCAGGACCCCCAAATCCTCCCCAAAATCCACCCAGGATCCACAAAATCCCCCCCAAAATCCCCCCCAGGACTCCCCCATTAACCCCTTCACTGCCCACAGCACCCGCCCTGGGGGGAGCACAGGGGGGTCAGGGGGGCACAGACCCCCAGGACCCCCAAAATCCCCATCGGGACCCCCCAAAATCCCCCCAAACCCCTCTGCAAAGCCCTTCAGGGCCCTCAGGACCCACCCTGGGGGGAGCACGGGGGGGTCAGAGACCCCCGGGACCCCCTCAAAATCCACTCAGGACCCCCAAAATCCCCCAAAGACTCCTCCAGACCCCCCAGGACCCCCCACCCCAAATTCCCCCAGTCCCGCCAAATTCCTCCAATTCCCCCCAAGAATCCCCCCAAAATCCCCCCAAAATCCCCCCAAAATCTCCCCCTGGGACCCCCCCAAAATCCCTCGGGACCCCCCAAAACCCCTCGGGCCCCCCCAAACCCCTCAGACCCCCCCTCACCTTTGCGCAGGTCGATCACGGCCACGTCCCCCCGGGCGCTGCCCACGACCACCGAGCTGGGGAGGGGGAAAATGGGGCTGGGGGGGGGCAGTGGGACCCCCCCACCCCAATCCCGGGCACCCCAAATTCACCCCGGGTACCCCCAAACCCCCCCAGGGTCACTTCGGGGCTTTTCAGAGCCCTTCAGGACCCCCCAAAAGGCTCCTTAAAACCCCAAAATCTCCTCAAAAATCCCCTCAGGACACCCCAAAATCCCCTTCAGGACCCCCCAAACCCCCTTAGCACCCCCTAAAATCCCCCCTAAATCCCCTCAGGACCCCCACAAAATCCCCAGGACCACCCAAAATCCCCCCAAAACCCCCCTAGGGATCCCCCAAAATCTCCCAAGGGCCCCCCAAACCCCCTTAGCACCCCTTGAAATCCCCCCCAAATCCCCCCAGGATCCCCCAAAATTCCCCTAAAAATTCCCCCAAACCCCCTCAGGATCCTCCAAAATCCCCCCAGGACCCCCCAGAATTCCCCTAAAATTCCCCCAGACCCCCCCAGGACCCCCCAGGCCCCCCCAGCACTGACGTGTTCCCCTCGGGCAGCGCCAGCGCCGTCAGCGGCGCCTCCCCAAAGGTGGCGTCGAGCACCGGGCGGCGCCGGGGACAGGAGGGGTCATAGAGACGCACCTGGGACAGGAGGGGACAGGAGGGGACAGGAGGGGACAGGTGAAGATAGGGAGGGACATGGGGAGGGCACTGCAGGTGCCCCCCAGGTGCCCTCACCTGGTTGTGCCCCGTGCAGGTGACCCCAGGTGTCCCCAAATGACCCCAATGCCCCCCAGATGCCCCCCCCAGATGCCCCCCCCAGATGCCCCCCCCAGATGCCCCCCATGCCTCCTCACCTGTCCATGTCCTGTCCAGGTGTCCCCCAATGTCCCCAGGTGTCCCCCCAATGTCCCCAGGTGCCCTCACCTGTCCATGCCCCGTGCAGGTGATCCCAGGTGACCCCAGGTGTCCCCCAATGCCCCCAGTGTCCCCCCAATGTCCCCAGGTGCCCTCACCTGGCCATGCCCTGTGCAGGTGCCCCCAGGTGACCCCAGATACCCCCAGATACCCCCAGGTGTCCCCCAGGTGCCCTCACCTGGCCGTGCCCCGTGCAGGTGACCCCAGATACCCCCAGGTGACCCCAGGTGTGCCCAGATGTCCCCTCAATGTCCCCAGGTGCCCTCACCTGTCCATGCCCTGTGCAGGTGACCCCAGATACCCCCAGGTGACCCCCAACGCCCCCAGGTGTCCCCCCAATGCCCCCAGGTGTCCCCAGGTGCCCTCACCTGGCCGTGCCCCGTGCAGGTGACCCCAGGTGACCCCAGGTGACCCCAATGTCCCCAGGTGACCCCAGGTGCCCCCAGATGCGCCCAGGTGCCCCCAGGTGCCCCCAGGTGCCCTCACCTGGCCATGCCCCGTGCAGGTGACCCCAGGTGACCCCCAATGCCCCCAGATACCCCCAGGTGTCCCCCAGGTGCCCTCACCTGGCCGTGCCCCGTGCAGGTGACCCCAGATCCCCCCAGGTGTCCCCCAATGCCCCCAGGTGTCCCCCCAATGTCCCCAGGTGCCCTCACCTGCCCATGCCCTGTGCAGGTGTCCCCAGGTGCCCCCAGGTGTCCCCAGGTGTCCCCAGGTGCCCTCACCTGGCCATGCCCCGTGCAGGTGACCCCAGGTGACCCCAGGTGTCCCCACCTGGCCGTGCCCCGTGCAGGTGACCCCCAATGTCCCCAGGTGCCCCCAGGTGCCCCCAGGTGTCCCCAGGTGTCCCCAGGTGCCCTCACCTGCCCATGCCCTGTGCAGGTGACCCCAGGTGTCCCCAATGCCCCCAGGTGCCCCCAGGTGACCCCAGATACCCCCAGGTGACCCCAGGTGACCCCCAATGTCCCCAGGTGCCCCCAGGTGCCCTCACCTGCCCATGCCCTGTGCAGGTGACCTCAGATACCCCCAGGTGACCCCAGGTGTGCCCAGATGTCCCCTCAATGTCCCCAGGTGCCCTCACCTGGCCATGCCCCATTCAGGTGTCCCCAGATACCCCCAGGTGCCCCCCAATGTCCCCAGGTGACCCCAGGTGCCCCCAATGCCCCCAGGTGACCCCAGGTGCCCCCAGGTGCCCTCACCTGGCCGTGCCCCGTGCAGGTGACGATTCTCTGTGACCCTGGCAGGAACTGCAGGTCCCGCTCCCAGACGGGCACGCGCAGGTCCAGCCAATCGTTCCTCACCTGCAGCACACGGGGGGACATTTGGGGACATTTGGGGACATTTGGGGACATTTGGGGACGTTCCGGGGGGGCTTCATGTAATTTTGGGATATTTTGGGGATATTTTTGGGGTATTTTTGGGGTATTTTTAGTGCCGCGATTGAGGTCGGTTTTGGGTATTTTTGGGGTCTTTTTGGGGCATTTTTTGAGATTTTTTGGGGTATTTTTGGGGTATTTTAGGGGTTAATTTTTAGGTAGTTTTGGGATATTTTCAGGGTATTTTTTTGAGATATATCTAGGATATTTTGGGCTCTTTTTTGGGCGTTTTTAGCGCCGTGATTGGGGTTGGTTTGGGGTATTTTTTGGGTGGCTTTTGAGTATTTTTTTGTTGTTGTTTTCGGGATATTTTTAGGGTGTTTTGGGGTTGCATTCAAGGTTATTTTGGGGTATTTTTTAAGGTGTTATCGGAGTATTTTTGGGATATTTCTGTGCTCGTTTTTGGGATATTTTTGGGGTATTTTTAGGGTTGGTTTGGGGATATTTTCAGGGGGTTTTGAGGTACATTTTGGGGTTGTTTCTGGGGTATTTCTGGGGTGGTTTTGGGGTGGTTTTGGGATATTTTAAGGGTTGTTTTTGGAGATGTTTCTGGGGAATTTCTAGAGTAACTTTTGGGTATGTTTGGGGTTGTTCTGGGGGTATTTCCAGGGTTGTTTTGGTGTATTTTTGGGATGGTTTTGGGGTATTTCTAGGGTAATTCTTGGGTACTTTTGGGGTAATTTTGGCCTTGGATCTGGGATGTTTTCGGGGTTGTTTTGAGGTATTTTTGGGGCGCATTTCTGGGGTGCCGCTCACGTTCTTGGCGCGGAACAGGGGCTCCTGGGGCCGCTGCAGGTCCCACACCTTGAGCCCGTTCTCCTTCCCCCCCGTGCCCACCACGTGAGGCCTCGTGGGGTCCTGGCGCATCCGGCACAGCCCCGGCCCCGCCTGCAGCTCCTGCAGGGGCTGGAAATGGGGAGGGATCACCCCAAAACTCCCCCCAAAATAACCCCAAACCCTGCTCAAAATCCCCATTGAAAAATCCACCAAAAATCTGCCCAAAATCCACCAAAAATCCCCAATTCTGGCACAGCCCCGGCCCCGCCTGCAGCTCCTGCAGGGGCTGGAAATGGGGAGGGGTCACCCCAAAACTCCCCCGCCCCAAAAAAAAACCCCAAAAACCACCCCAAACCCTGCTCTAATCCTCCATGAAAAACACCCCAAAAATCCGCCAAAAATCCCCCCAAAATCCCCAATTTTGGCGCAGCCCCGGCTCCTATAGGGGCTGGAAATGGGGAGGGGTCACCCCAAAACTCCCCCCAAAACTGCCCCCAAAAACACCCCCAAACCACCCCAAACTCTGCTCAAAATCCCCATTAAAAATCCCCCCAAAATCCCCAATTTTGGCTCAGCCCCGGCTCCTGCAGGGGCTGGAAATGGGGAGGGGTCACCCCAAAACCCCCCCCAAAAAACCCAAACCCCCAAACCACCCCAAACCCTGCTAAAAACTGCCCTAAAATCACCAAAACCCCCCCCAAAATCCCCAATTTTTGGCACATCCAACCCCACTAAAGGTCCCAAAAGGGGCTGGGATTGGGGAGGGGTCTCGAGGGGACCCCAAAACCCCCCCAGAGCCCCCCCAGAGCCCCCACTCACCTCCTCATCCTCCTGCTGCCCCCAGACCCGAACCAGCCCCGACTCCACCGCGGTGACCACAGAGCTGGGGGGGGCAGGGGGGGTCAGGGGGGGTTTGGGGACCCCCCAAGGCCTCTGACCCATCCCCCACCCCTCAAGATTCCCCCCAAAACCCCCCCAGGACCCCCAAAACCCCCCTGAAACCCCCCAGGATCCCCAAACCCCTCCCCAGGACCCCCAAAACCCCCCTGAGACCCTCCCAGGACCCCCCCAGCCCCTCCCAGGACCCCCAAAACGCCCCTGACACCCCCCAGGACCCCCAAAACCCCCCTGAGACCCTCCCAGGACCCCCCCAGGACCCCCCCCCTTACCTGCCCAGCACCCCGAGGCCGCAGAAGGCGCCGCCCCCCCCCGGGCAGAGCCTCCCCCCGGTGAATTTTCCTTCCTCGGTGCTGAAAACGCTCAGGGATCGATCCAGGGCTCCCACCAGCACCTGGGGGGGGCACGGGGGGGGGGTTCAGGACCCCCCAAAACCGACAGGAGCCCCCCCCAGGAACCCAGAACCCCCCCCCCCCCCCAACTCACCTGGCTCTGGGCGGGGTCCCCCCAGGTGAGCACCGAGACCCCCCGGGCCCGGCTCAGCCCCTCCCCCCCCGCGTGGTTCGTGGCCTCGCGGCGCTGCAGGTTCACCCCTGAGGGGGGAGGGGAAAGTCAGGGACACCCCCCCCCGGGACCCCCCCAAAACCACCCAGAGTCCCCCCAACCGCCCCCCAGGGACCCCCCAGAACTCCTCCCCAGGACCTCAGGATCCCCCCGGGACCCCCAAAAACCCCCCCAGAGTCCCCCCTTGGACCTCAGGCCCCCCCCGCGACCCCCCAAAACCACCAGGACCCTCTCAAGACCCCCCAAAACCTCTCGAGCTCCCCCGGGACCCCTCAAACCTCCCCCCACAGGGCCCCTTCCCCGGGACATCAGGATCCCCCCGGGACCCCCAAAAACCGCCAGGACTCCCCCCCCGGAGAACCTTAGGATCACCCCGAGACCCCCCAAGACCACCCCGAACATCCCAAGACCCCCCGGGAACTCCCCCGCGACCCCCAAATTCACCCCCCAAACCCTCAGTGCCTTCCCGGACACCGCCGGGACCCCCCAAAGGCCCCTCCCGGTCCCCGGAACTCCCTCGGAACCCTCTCGAATCCCACCTCAGGACTCTCCTCGACGCCCCCAGACCCCTCAGGATCCCCCCCCCCCCCGACCTTTAAGGGCTCCGGTCTCGGCTCCCACCCAAACGTGACACAACCGCGTGGGCGCCGCCATCTTGGGAGTCCTCCCGACCCGTCCGGTGCGGGAACCGCGAGCACGGCCCGAGCGTTCCGGGGCAGAAAAGTTCCGGGGAGCTCCCGGCACTCCCCGCGCCGCTCTTATTTGCATAACCCCACCCCTCGTGGGCGTGGCCGGCCCCGCCATGGCGGAGCGGGAGGAGCGGCGCTTCGTGGAGCTGCCCCGGGACTCGGTGCGGCTCATGGCCGAGAGCGCCGGCGTGGAGCTCAGCGATGAGGTGGCGGCGCTGCTGGCCGAGGATGTGTGCTACCGGCTGCGGGAGGCCACGCAGGTACCGGGATACCGGATGGACTGGGGGGTATCGGAGTTACCGAGGTTACCGGGGATTACCGGGGGGACCGGGGTTATCAGGGCTACCGGCTGCGGGAGGCCACGCAGGTACCGGCATACCGGGGGAACCGGGGGGAACCGGGGGGTACCGGGGGGACCGGGGGTTACCTGATCCTGTTCCCATTCCCCCATTCCCGTCCCCATTCCCATTCCCATTGTGCCCGTTCCCATCCCCGTTCCCAGTTCCTCGTTTCCCGTTTTTCCCCATTCTTCATTTCCCATTTTTCCCGTTTTTCCCCATTCCCAGAACAGCTCCCAGTCTCTCATGTCCCGTTTTTCCCATTTTTCCCGTTTTTTCCCCGTTTTTCCCCGTTGTTCCCCAGAACAGTTCCCAGTTCCTGAAGCACACTCGGCGCCGCCGCCTCACCGTGGAGGATTTCAACCGAGCTCTGCGCTGGAGCAACGTGGAGGTGGGGACAGAGGGGACACTGGGGGGACACTGGGATGGACTGGGGACACTGGGGACAGAGGGGACACTGGGGGGACACTGGGATGGACTGGGGACACTGGGGACAGAGGGGACACTGGGGACACTGGGGGGACACTGGGGGGACTGGGAGGGCTGAGCCTGGGGACACTGGGGCTGTGCCCGATCCTTGCAGTGTCCCCAAATCCCCGGGGATGTCCCCGATGTCCCTGAGTGTCCCCAGTGTCCCCCCCAGGCCGTCTGTGGCTGTGGCTCCCAGGACTCTGTCCCTGAGTGTCCCCAGTGTCCCCAATGTCCCCATTGTCCCCAATGTCCCCTCCAGGCCGTCTGTGGCTGTGGCTCTCAGGACTCGCTCCCGTTCCATTTAAATTTAGAATAAAAAATCCCCCGCTGGTTTGGTTTTTTTTTCCCCCCGGCTGGGTTTTTTTTCCCGGGTCCCGGTCAGTCTGTGAGGCGACGTTCATCGCCAAAGTTTGGGCACAGACCCTCCAGGGACCGGGGTTCTCATCAGGCAGGAGGATTTTTTTCGATTCCCGGGACCAAGGATTGCTGGGGTGTAATTTAGCAGTTGTGATCAGAGGGATGGTGAGTTTGTGTGTCATTTGAAGGGGGTGTTAATGGTAGATGAGTGCTGTATTTTGGGTGCTTTTGTTGTTTTGGGTTTCCTGTAACAATAAATCCACATGTAATGAAAATAGAAAAAGGTTATCATCTTGTGTTAATGTGTGTGTTGTGTTGTATTGCTCTGTATTGCAGGGTGAGCACAGGGTGAACTCTCTCCTCCTTGCTGTGACACCTGGGCTGGCAGGGATGACACAGTGACCTCTGCCAGCCCATGCTGCCTGTGCCATCACCTGGCACTGACGTGTTTGATGAAAATCCTTTTGCTGGGATTTTTCTCCTGAGAAGCCTCAGAACAGAAATGGAACTAATAACGATCTGCTGGCTGTGGAGTGTGGGCTGGAGATGGTTTAGCAACAGGGGCATCTTGGGTTGGTCTCCTGTGCATTGTTTCTACTTGATGACCAATCATGGTCCAGCGGTGTCGGGGCTGTGATCAGTCCCAGGTTTTTATTATTCATTCCTTTCCAGCTTTCTGATGTCTCCTTGCTCTTTTAGTGTAGTTCTACTATCTCATTTTCTTTTAATATAATAGAGATCATAAAATAATATTTCAGCCTTCTGAAAGGGGGAGTCAAGATTCTTGTCTCCTCCCTTGTCCTGGAGGACCCTCAAACACCACCACAATCAGCGGCCGAGCGGGTTTGTGCGAGCCCCTCAGGAACCCTCGGCCGGTCCTGAGTCGGCAGCCCCGGCACGGCTGAGAGCGGGGAGACACTCTCTGTGCCCCGAGGGTGCTGAGGGCACCTGGGCTGGGGGGAGACACTCTCTGTGCCCTGAGGGTGCTGAGGGCACCTGGGCTGGGGGAGACACCCTCTGTGTGTGCCCTGAGGGTGCTGAGGGCACCTGGGCTGGGGGCAGACACTCTCTGTGCCCCGAGGGTACTGAGGGCACCTGGGCTGGGGGGAGACACTCCCTGTGTGTGCCCCGAGGGTACTGAGGGCACCTGGGCTGGGGGCAGACACTCCCTGTGTGCCCTGAGGGTGCTGAGGGCACCTGGGCTGGGGGCAGACACTCCCTGTGTGCCCCGAGGGTGCTGAGGGCACCTGGGCTGGGGGGAGACACTCTCTGTGTGTGCCCTGAGGGCATTGAGGGCACCTGGGCTGGGGGCAGACACTCCCTGTGTGCCCTGAGGGTGCTGAGGGCACCTGGGCTGGGGGGAGACACTCTCTGTGTGTGCCCGAGGGTGCTGAGGGCACCTGGGCTGGGGGGAGACACTCTCTGTGCCCTGAGGGTGCTGAGGGCACCTGGGTGTTGCCTTCTTGTGAAGGCCGCGATGACCTGGTATCGGAGTCCAGCACTGCGATCTTCTCCTTGGGATCCTTCGTGGCCAATAACGGACGCTGACACCAATGTGGTGGACGGTTAAAGGCGTTTATTGAGGGGTCTCGAGGGTATTTATGGACTAAGGGGCTTCTCTACGTCAGACGGGGGTCTGGCTATACTTTCTAGGGTTAGTATGGAGTGGAAAGTTACTGGCATGCATAGGTTAGGGGGGCTACACGTCTGGCTACATTCCAAGGGTGATCCTTATCTATGGGGAGGAGGGCAGAAGGATTCCTGTAATTTTCCGTCACAGCCCGAAATCTTCCGAACGCCTGTCCCTATGCCTACTACACTTCCCCCCCCTCTTTCACAAATGAACGAGGTAGTCTTATACATAGGCACTGAAATGAGGTAGGAGGTTGAGATCTGACTAGGGAAAAGGGTCTTGGGAAACCTGAGTAAGTTTCTGCCAGGCAAGTCTCTCGTGACTGGCAGTGTTCTCTGTTGAATTCACAGTAACTGTTGCTGTCCCACGAACAGGATGTTAGTCCATTCTAGTCGGGCCTGAACGAATGAGACTAGCTTGTTCAGCAGGCATGGCCCGAAGGTAATAGCTAAAAGCAGCATTGCCAATGGACCTATTAGGGTAGAAATCAGGGTGGTTAACCATGGCGATTGATTGAACCAGGATTCGAACCAGCCCTGTTGGGCTTCCCTGTCTTTCTGTCTCTGAGCCAGTCTGTTTCGGAGTTCTGCCATGGAGTGTCTAACGACTCCTGTGTGGTCAGCGTAGAAACAACATTCCTCTTTCAAGGCGGCACACAGGCCCCCTTGCTGCATGAACAGGAGATCCAGTCCTCGCCTGTTCTGCAGGACCACTTCCGAGAGCGAGGAGACTGACTTTTCTAGAAAGGAAATGGATTTTTCGATCCTCTGCAGGTCCTCATCGATGGTCATCTGCAGCTGAGACAGTCCTTGGTGTTGAGTTGCTAGGGCTGAGACACCTGTTGCTGTTCCAGCCGCTCCTAGGCCGAGCAGCATTGCGATGGTTATACCTGTTAATATCTCTCTCTTGTGGAGCCGGCTGTTTTCCTCGAGAAGGTGGTACACCTCCTCGTCTGAGTGGTACAGGATCCTAGGGATGATCAGAACTTGGACACAAAAGTCGTTAGAGTTATCGAATTTGGCAAGAGACACGCAGGGACTCACTCCAGATCTCTGGCAAACCCACATTCCGGATGCGGATGGGACTACCCACTTATTATTCTTCCTGTCAGGCTCAACTACTTCGGCGCAGACGTCGCCTTTCCGCTTAGCTAGGGTTGCATTGCCAAAGCATCTGCCCTGACCTGTGACTTGACTCAGGGTAATTCCTTTGCGGGGTGTGTCCCATCTGCACTGGCGAGGGGCATCGGCTGTGGAATAGCTGAAGGGGGTATCTAAAGTGATTCCTTCGTAAAAAGGGGGGTTTAACATCGTAACAAAGCCAGCAGGAGTCGGTTAGGTTAGGGTTAGATTCATTCAGGGATAGAAAGGTAGCTTCTAACATGCGAAGGATTGGGTCCGGGTCCGACCTGGCTGAGCGGCCTATCTGGAAGGCTTCCTCATCGCCAGTCGGGACCTCGGTGACTCTTGTGGGCAAGGGTTTGGGGTAGGTCATGCTTCTCCCTTTCTGTGTGCTTTTATCTGTGGGAGCATAGGGTATGAAGATCCCCTGCCCCACTATGGGTTGGCATAGATGGGCCGTCTCGCATCTATAGCGGGAGGGGGCTGAATCCCACACGTCCCCTCCCTCTCAAAAAGCATACGGCTTATTTGTACTATATCAAAAGGGAGTAAATCATCATTGCTAAAAAGACCGTCCACGAGAGTGGAAACCACTCCTGAGTTAATTCCTTTTTCTGAAATAGCTTTTACTATTGTTTGAACGTCTTTGGAATTAACGGGAGTATACGTTCTTTGCTGGTTCCCCTGGGGTCCTGTAATTCTCACCGGGAAGGCATGCACCGATGCTGCAGGTGCCCATCCCGCGCATTCGATTTTGATTTTACCCCAGTCAGTGAGTTCGTATTGGGGCTGGTTCTCGATTGTTTTAAAAGTTTCACTTGGTTTCGTCCGAAACCGCATTGATTCAGTTTTCTCTGCTTCCGAGTCGCTGCTGGACTCGGTGGGCTCTGTAGAGCTATCCGAAGAGCTGTGGCTCTCTTCAAAGCCGGAAGTCGACTGCCAATGAACTTCCGGTCTCTGCTGCCGTTTTGTTCGGCTTCGGCCCCGCTCCTCCCCTCGGGGGCGGGGGCGGTGCCGGTGCCGGTCCCGCCCCCCGGGCTCGCCCTGCCTCCCGCAGGGAGGGATCTCTCCCATATATGGTGGCATCAGTGGGCGCGGCTCCGGAGCGAGTGCCCGCCCTCTGTCGCACCCCCACGCATGCGCGTCTGCTGGGATCCACAGCTCCCGGCTGGGCATGGGCTCAGCGCTGGTTTCCCGCGCATGCGTGTTCGCGGCTGGCCGTGCCTCCGGGTTCTTCCCGCCGTGGACTGGCGGGCTCCGCCCCTCCCCCCGGCCACCCGCGCCATATTCAAACGGGTAGGGCGGCAGATCCCCTCCGCCGCCCGCCCGCGCGCCTGCCCTCTCGATATTTCGGGCTTCTGCCGTCAACCCCTCCCAAAAGGACCGTGCGAGTCCCTCCGCTTCTTGCGCTAAGTCGGCTATCGGCGGGGAAGGGATGGGCGAGGGGTCCGCGGGCACCCCGGGGGGCTCCGGAGGGGGTCTGGGCCCCGGCGGGTTCCCCGAAGGGGTCCGCGGGTCTCCCGGGGGCTCCGGGGGCTCTGGGCTCGGGGAGGGATGGGATGCGCCCGGCCCCCGCGTTTCCCCGTTTTTAATCGGGTCGCCACCGGGGGGGGTTCGCGTTATCGCCCCCTCCCCCCGCTGCGGCGTGATTAACAGACAGGAGCGCGCAGTGTTCCACGTCTCCCGTTCTTCTAATGCTTTGCGTAGGGCGGCTTCTGCCTTCCCCCACGCTTTCAGGCTTTTGCTGCTGCCTGTGGCTTTTGTGTCCTCTGCTAGCGCGACAGTACATTTCTGCCACACCTCAGAGTGCAATATATCTATGGGTCGAGCAATGACCCCAAGCTCCAAGAGTCTCGTCAATGCGAGATTAAAATTCTTGAGCTCACATTTAATTCCCCATTGCATATATATCAAACTTACGACCTTCGCTATCGCTTCCATACGAATCGCGGGTCCCGGGGCGTCCCCCTTCTTTCTATAGCCGTTCCGGCGTTGAGTGCTGTCCCCTGGCCAGGAGTTCCCCCGTCGCCCGGACTCGACGGTTCCCGGGTTTCGGCACCACTATGTTGCCTTCTTGTGAAGGCCGCGATGACCTGGTATCGGAGTCCAGCACTGCGATCTTCTCCTTGGGATCCTTCGTGGCCAATAACGGACGCTGACACCAATGTGGTGGACGGTTAAAGGCGTTTATTGAGGGGTCTCGAGGGTATTTATGGACTAAGGGGCTTCTCTACGTCAGACGGGGGTCTGGCTATACTTTCTAGGGTTAGTATGGAGTGGAAAGTTACTGGCATGCATAGGTTAGGGGGGCTACACGTCTGGCTACATTCCAAGGGTGATCCTTATCTATGGGGAGGGGGGCAGAAGGATTCCTGTAATTTTCCGTCACAGCCCGAAATCTTCCGAACGCCTGTCCCTATGCCTACTACACCTGGGCTGGGGGCAGACACTCTCTGTGTGTGCCCCGAGGGTACTGAGGGCACCTGGGCTGGGGGCAGACACTCTCTGTGTGTGCCCCGAGGGTGCTGAGGGCACCTGGGCTGGGGGCAGACACTCTCTGTGCCCTGAGGGTGCTGAGGGCACCTGGGCTGGGGGCAGACACTCTCTGTGTGTGCCCTGAGGGTACCGAGGGCACCTGGGCTGACAGCAGGGAGACACTCTCTGTGTGTGCCCCGAGGGTGCTGAGGGCACCTGGGCTGGGGGCAGACACTCTCTGTGCCCTGAGGGTGCTGAGGGCACCTGGGCTGGGGGCAGACACCTTCTGTGTGTGCCTCGAGGGTGCTGAGGGCACCTGGGCTGACAGCAGGGAGACACTCTCTGTGTGTGCCTCGAGGGTGCTGAGGGCACCTGGGCTGGGGGGAGACACTCTCTGTGCCCTGAGGGTACTGAGGGCACCTGGCCTGGTCGCCTTTGCAGCAGCAGAGACACCAGAGACAGCGGTAGATGATAAAGGGCCGACTCTTAGCAGGGGTTAATCCAAGGTTTTATTAGGATCCCAAAGGAGCTCCTGCACCTCAGGGGCCTCCTGCCCAGAGCCCCAGGGAGATGTGCCAAGGTCACCTTTCAAGGGAGGTGGAAACCAAAAGTAGATAACACCCTACCAACCATTAAGTGACCCTAAGGGATGGATGCTGGGGGATCCAGACATACAGGACAGCGTGTGGGGCAAGGCCTGGGGGGCTGACCCCTGGCCTCTGGCTCATCACTCGAGGACTTGGACCGAAACTTCTGCATGGAGGGGATGGGAGGCTGAGTGATTGAGAGAGAGCCAGGGTGGGGGTTTGGGGATGATCTCATCCCGGGAGAGGGAAAACACAGGTAAAGGGAGGGGGGTACAGTCTGGGATAAACCATTTGGGAAAAATATGGGGATACAAAACAAAATGACTTCAAAGTATTACAAAGTATAAAAATGCACTACAGAAGGTTTGGGCAGCACCAAATAATATTAAAAAAAAAGCTTTAAAAATAGAAAAATTAAAAATAAAAATTAAATAAAATTAAAATAGCGAAACAAATTTAAAATAAAGGGAAAACAAAATAAAAACTGAAAAGTGCTGTAAAGTGCTGTAAGAGTTCCATAAAAGGCAGTGCCGTAATGCAAGACCCTCAAACACCACCACAATCACCAGCTTGAGTTGGTCTGGGCAGCATCAAATCAAATAAAAAAAAAAGCTTTAAAAATAGAAAACAAAAATAAAAATTAAAGAAAAAACAAAATTAAAAAAAAAAGCTTTAAAATAAAAAAAATTTAAAAAATTAAATAAAAAATAAAATTAAAAAAATAAAATCAAAAGATTTAAAAATAGAAAAATTAAAAATAAAAATTAAGTAAAAATAAAATTAAAAAATAAAATAAATGCTTTAAAAATAGAAAAATTTAAAATAAAATTATATAAAAAAATAAAATAAATGCTTTAAAAATAGAAAAATTTAAAAAAAAAGATAAAAAAAAAATAAAAAAAGAAAAGCTTTAAAAATAGAAAAATAAGAAAAAAGCATTAAAAATAGAAAAATTAAAAATAAAAATTAAGGAAAAAATAAAATAAAAAAAGGAAAGTTTTAAAAATATAAAAATTAAAAATAAAAATAAATAAAAAAAATTTTTACAAAAAGCTTTAAAAAAAGAAGAATTAAAAATAAAAATTAAATAAAAAATAAAACTAAAAAAACAAAATAAAAAGCTTTAAAAATAAATTTAAAAAATACAAAAAAAAATTAAAAAATAAAATAAAAAGCTTTAAAAAAGAAAAATTAAAAATAAAAATAAAATTAAAAATAAAATTAAAAAATAAAATAAATAGCTTTAAAAAAAAAATTAAATTAAAAATTAAATTAAAAAACAAAAAAAACCCTAAAAAATAAAAAAATTAAAAATAAAAATTAAATAAGAAATAAAATTAAAAAATGAAAAGCTTCAAAAAAAGAATAATTAAAAATAAAAAAAAACAAAATAAATTTTTAAAAATAAAAAAAATTAAAAAAATTATAAAAATTATATAAGAAATAAAGTTAAAAAACAAAATAAAAAGCTTTAAAAATAGAAAATTTAAAAATAAAAATCAAATAAAAAATGAAATTACAAAAATTTAAAAAAGCCTAAAAAATAGAAAAATTAAAAATAAAAATGAATAAAAAATAAAATTAAAAAATAAAAAAAGCTTTAAAAATAAAAAAATTATAAATAAAAATTAAACAAAAAATAAAATTTAAAAAAAGCCTCAAAACTAGAATAATTAAAAATAAAAATACATAAAAATTTATAAAATAAAAAGCTTTAAAAAAAGAAAAATTAAAAATAAAAATGAATAAAAAATAAAATTAAAAAATAAAATAAAAAGCTTTAAAAATAAAAAATTAAAAATAAAAATTAAATAAAAAAAATTTTAAAAAGCCTCAAAAATAGAAAAATTAAAAATAAAAATTAAAAAAATTATAAAATAAAAAGCTTAAAAAATAGAAAAATTAAAAATAAAAATAAAAACACAAAATAAAAAGTTTTAAAATAAAAAAATTAAAAATAAAAATTATGTAAGAAATACAATTAAAAAATGAAATAAAAAGCTTTAGAAATAGAAAAATTAAAAATACAAATGAAATAAAAAATAAAATTAAAATAATAAAATAAAAAGCTTTAAAGATAGAAAAATTAAAAATAAAAATAAATGAAAATTTACAAAAAAATAAAAAAATAAATGAAAAACAAAAAAAACCCCCATAAAGTTTGTAAAGTACCATAAAAGTTGCATAAAAGTTGGTGCCGTAAAGCGCGACTGTCGTAAAGGGCGACTGTCGCAAAAGGGGCCGTAAAGCGCGACTGTCGCAAAAGGGGCCGTAAAGCGCGACTGTCGCAAAAGGGGCCGTAAAGCGCGACTGTCGTAAAACTGTCGCAAAAGGTGCCGTAAAGCGCGACTGTCGTAAAAGGTGCCGTAAAGCGCGACTGTCGTAAAACTGTCGCAAAAGATGCCGTAAAGCGCGACTGTCGCAAAAGGTGCCGTAAAGCGCGACTGTCGCAAAAGGGGCCGTAAAGCGCGACTGTCGTAAAAGCGGCCGTAAAGCGCGACTGTCGCAAAAGGGGCCGTAAAGCGCGACTGTCGCAAAAGGTGCCGTAAAGCGCGACTGTCGTAAAACTGTCGCAAAAGGTGCCGTAAAGCGCGACTGTCGTAAAAGGGGCCGTAAAGCGCGACTGTCGTAAAAGGTGCCGTAAAGCGCGACTGTCGTAAAACTGTCGCAAAAGGTGCCGTAAAGCGCGACTGTCGCAAAAGGGGCCGTAAAGCGCGACTGTCGTAAAAGGTGTCGTAAAGCGCGACTGTCGTAAAACTGTCGTAAAAGGTGCCGTAAAGCGCGACTGTCGCAAAAGGTGTCGTAAAGCGCGACTGTCGTAAAACTGTCGTAAAAGGGGCCGTAAAGCGCGACTGTCGCAAAAGGTGCCGTAAAGCGCGACTGTCGCAAAAGGGGCCGTAAAGCGCGACTGTCGCAAAAGGTGCCGTAAAGCGCGACTGTCGTAAAAGGTGCCGTAAAGCGCGACTGTCGCAAAAGGGGCCGTAAAGCGCGACTGTCGTAAAACTGTCGTAAAAGGGGCCGTAAAGCGCGACTGTCGCAAAAGGTGCCGTAAAGTGCGACTGTCGCAAAAGGGGCCGTAAAGCGCGACTGTCGTAAAACTGTCGCAAAAGGTGCCGTAAAGCGCGACTGTCGTAAAAGGGGCCGTAAAGCGCGACTGTCGTAAAATTGTCGCAAAAGGTGCCGTAAAGCGCGACTGTCGCAAAAGGGGCCGTAAAGCGCGACTGTCGTAAAACTGTCGCAAAAGGTGCCGTAAAGCGCGACTGTCGTAAAAGGGGCCGTAAAGCGCGACTGTCGTAAAAGGTGCCGTAAAGCGCGACTGTCGTAAAACTGTCGCAAAAGGTGCCGTAAAGCGCGACTGTCGCAAAAGGTGCCGTAAAGCGCGACTGTCGTAAAACTGTCGCAAAAGGTGCCGTAAAGCGCGACTGTCGTAAAAGGGGCCGTAAAGCGCGACTGTCGTAAAAGGTGCCGTAAAGCGCGACTGTCGTAAAACTGTCGCAAAAGGTGCCGTAAAGCGCGACTGTCGCAAAAGGGGCCGTAAAGCGCGACTGTCGCAAAAGGTGCCGTAAAGCGCGACTGTCGTAAAAGGTGCCGTAAAGCGCGACTGTCGCAAAAGGGGCCGTAAAGCGCGACTGTCGTAAAACTGTCGTAAAAGGGGCCGTAAAGCGCGACTGTCGCAAAAGGTGCCGTAAAGTGCGACTGTCGCAAAAGGGGCCGTAAAGCGCGACTGTCGTAAAACTGTCGCAAAAGGTGCCGTAAAGCGCGACTGTCGCAAAAGGTGCCGTAAAGCGCGACTGTCGTAAAAGGTGCCGTAAAGCGCGACTGTCGTAAAACTGTCGCAAAAGGTGCCGTAAAGCGCGACTGTCGCAAAAGGGGCCGTAAAGCGCGACTGTCGTAAAAGCGGCCGTAAAGCGCGACTGTCGCAAAAGGGGCCGTAAAGCGCGACTGTCGCAAAAGGTGCCGTAAAGCGCGACTGTCGTAAAACTGTCGCAAAAGGTGCCGTAAAGCGCGACTGTCGTAAAAGGGGCCGTAAAGCGCGACTGTCGTAAAATTGTCGCAAAAGGTGCCGTAAAGCGCGACTGTCGCAAAAGGGGCCGTAAAGCGCGACTGTCGTAAAACTGTCGCAAAAGGTGCCGTAAAGCGCGACTGTCGCAAAAGGTGCCGTAAAGCGCGACTGTCGTAAAAGGTGCCGTAAAGCGCGACTGTCGTAAAACTGTCGCAAAAGGTGCCGTAAAGCGCGACTGTCGCAAAAGGTGCCGTAAAGCGCGACTGTCGTAAAACTGTCGCAAAAGGTGCCGTAAAGCGCGACTGTCGTAAAAGGGGCCGTAAAGCGCGACTGTCGTAAAAGGTGCCGTAAAGCGCGACTGTCGTAAAACTGTCGCAAAAGGTGCCGTAAAGCGCGACTGTCGCAAAAGGGGCCGTAAAGCGCGACTGTCGTAAAAGGTGCCGTAAAGTGCGACTGTCGCAAAAGGGGCCGTAAAGCGCGACTGTCGTAAAACTGTCGCAAAAGGTGCCGTAAAGCGCGACTGTCGTAAAGCGCGACTGTCGTAAAGCGCGACTGTCGCAAAATGGGTCGTAAAGCGCGACTGTCGCAAAACTGTCGCAAAAGGTGCCGTAAAGCGCGACTGTCGTAAAAGGGGCCGTAAAGCGCGACTGTCGTAAAAGGGGCCGTAAAGCGCGACTGTCGCAAAAGGTGCCGTAAAGTGCGACTGTCGCAAAAGGGGCCGTAAAGCGCGACTGTCGTAAAGCGCGACTGTCGCAAAATGGGTCGTAAAGCGCGACTGTCGCAAAACTGTCGCAAAAGGTGCCGTAAAGCGCGACTGTCGTAAAAGGGGCCGTAAAGCGCGACTGTCGCAAAAGGGGCCGTAAAGCGCGACTGTCGTAAAGCGCGACTGTCGTAAAAGGTGTCGTAAAGCGCGACTGTCGTAAAAGCGGTCGTAAAGCGCGACTGTCGCAAAAGGTGCCGTAAAGCGCGACTGTCGTAAAGCGCGACTGTCGTAAAAGGGGCCGTAAAGCGCGACTGTCGCAAAATGGGTCGTAAAGCGCGACTGTCGCAAAACTGTCGCAAAAGGTGCCGTAAAGCGCGACTGTCGTAAAGCGCGACTGTCGCAAAACTGCCGTAAAGCGCGACTGTCGCAAAAAGGGTGCAGTAAAGCGCGACAGTCGCACTTTACGGCAGTTTTACGACAGTCACGCTTTACTGCACTACCTTTTATGGAACTTTTACAGTATTTTACAGCACTTTACGGATTTTATTTTGTTTTTTTAATAATTTTTAATTAATTTTATTTTTTTAATTTAATTTTTATTTAATTTTTTTAAAAATTTTTCTATTTTTAAAGCATTTTAAAATTATTTAATTTTCTTTTTTATTTAATTTTTAGATTTAATTTTTTTTTATTTTTAGAGCATTTATTTTAGTTTTTTATTTTTATTTTTATCTTAATTTTTAGTTTTGATTTTTTTTATTTTTAAGCATTTATTTTATTTTTTAATTTAATTTTTATTTTTGATTTATCTATTTTTAAAGCCTTTTATTTTATTTTTAATTTTATTTTTTAATTAATTTTTTAAATTTTTTGATTTTTAAAGCATTTATTTTATTTTTTACTTTTTATTTAATTTTTATTTTTGATTTTTCTATTTTTAAATATTTTTATTTTATTTTTTAATTTTATTTTTTAAATTTTTATTTTTAAAGCATTTATTTTATTTTTAAATTTTTATTCAATTTATATTTTTGCTTTTTCTATTTTTAAAGCATTTATTTTCTTTTTAAATTTTATTTTTTATTCAATTTTTAGTTTTTATTTTTTTATTTTTAAAGCATTTATTTTTTACTTTTTATTTAATTTTTATTTTTGATTTTTCTATTTTTAAAGCATTTATTTTATTTTTTAAATTTTATTTATTTCATTTTTAGTTTTAATTTTTTATTTTTATACTATTTAATTTTTTAATTTTATTTTTTATTTCATTTTTATTTTTGATTTTTCTATTTTTAAAGCATTTACTTTCTTTTTTAAATTTTATTTTTTATTCAATTTTTAGTTTTTATTTTTTTATTTTTAAAGCATTTGTTTTATTTTTTATTTTTTATTTAATTTTTATTTTTGATCTTTCTATTTTTAAATATTTTTTTTATTTTTTATTCAATTTTTAGTTTTAATTTTTTATTTTTAAAGCATTTATTTTATTTTTTAATTTTATTTTTTATTTTTATTTTTTATTTTTAGTTTTAATTTTTCTATTTTTAAAGCATTTAATTTTTAAATTCTTTTAATTTTTACATTTAATTGTTCTATTTTTAAAGCTTTTTATTTTTTTAATTTTCTATTTTATTAAATTTTTTTATTTTCCCATTTTTAAAGCATTTATTTTATTTTTTTAATTTTATTTTTTATTTAATTTTTATTTTTAATTTTTCTCTTTATAAAGCTTTTTATTTTATTTTATTTGGTGCTGTCCAGACCAGCTCAAGCTGGTGATTGTGGTGGTGTTTGAGGGTCTTGCAGTTACCCCGATTAATAGGTAGAGATGGTGTTTGGAGGCCACAGTGTTACAGGTAGGGGTTAAACAGTTTTTAGGGTCTTTCAGGTGATTTTTCAGGGATTTTTAGGGATATTTTAGGGTTTTTTTTGCAGGAGTTTTTTAGGAATTCTCTGGAAATGTTTAGGATACCTTTAGGGCTTTTTCAGGGCTTTTAAAATAATTTTTAGGGTGTTTTAATGACTGTTTTACCCGGGTGCCCCAGCCACCCAAGGCACCCCGTGCCGGCGCCGCAGCGCTCCAGCCCAGCCTCCCGTCAGCGCCGCCCGTGGTCGCTTCCCCTCTCCTGCCGCCGCCGCTGCATGGCAGGCCGAGCCGCGCCTTCCCCACCGCACCCTCCCGCTTCAGAGCTGCTGGATGGCGTGGCTCCGCCGCCTCCTGCAACCACGGCCGTCCCGGCGTTCCCTTCCACGGCCGCAGCCGCGGCCCCGTTCCCGTAGCTCCACCGCCTCCCGCACGCCCCGTCCTGCCCGCCGCCATGATGAGTGCCCGCGCCGCCGTAGTGATGGAACCCACGCATGCGCAGTTGCTACAACCCCAGCACCAGCGATATCACTCCGCGCCGACTCATGGAACCACAGCGCTGCTTCCGGGATCAGCCGCACGCATGCGCAGTTCTATCTCCACGGCCCCGCCGCCACCCCCCACTGCGTTTGCCGCAGCTTTGGTACAGCCCGGTCCCGGTTCCGAGCCGCTGCGTGCCGCTGTCCGGCCACAGCCGGCATCCCTGTGCCCTTTCACGCCACTTCTGCCGCCACTGCGTCTATACACGGCACCACAGCAGGCGAAAACTGCAGCGCCTTGCACGTATCCTTCCGCATCTCTGCCGCTGCCGGGCACCGAGAGATCCCTCTGCAGCGCGTAACCGTGCACAACCGATAGCTCTTCTCCCGTATTTTTAGGATGAATCAGGAGAGGGCTTTCTTTTACCTGAACTTTCAGTGTTTCGATAAGGAGATTCCTTTAGAGAGCCGGAGATTCCTTTAGAGAGCCGGAGCTGTGGTTACCAAGGGAACGGAGCTCAGGGCGGGACGGGGGAACTCGGCCCAGCTCAGGGTCTGGGTGCTCCAAAGGCGGGGTCTGCAGGGGGAATCGCCCGAGGGGATCGGCACAGCTCAGGGTCTGGGTGCTCCAAAGGCGGGGTCTGCAGGGGGAATCGCCCCAGGGGCTGTTCTGGTGCAGACGGAGCTGCAGCGTGGATCGGCCCCACGTGGCTCACGGCGGCTGATCCGGCAGAGACCAAGCCGGGACTGACCCCGGCTGCAGCGGCGGGAGCCGAGCAGAGTCAGGGCAGCCGGGGACGGGACAGACGGGCCCCCCCTCGGTGCGGTCAGCGCGGTACCCACGGTGCACACGGCAGGACGGACCCCCCGCCCCTTCCGCCGGCACGGCCAGCGGAGCGGCCGCGGGCCCGGTGGCCGGGACCGGGACAGACGGACCGGGACAGACGGACCAGGCCAGACGGACCGGGACAGACGGACAGACGAGTGGGGGAACAAACGGGAATGGATGAGGTAATATTTCGGTCCCAGCCTTATACTTTCACCGGTTTTCTTTTATTGCCTTTAAAAATGTTATTTTCTTACAATCTCCCCCCTGCCCAGCATGTGGTATATCCTTTTTTTTTTTTTTCCCTGGATTAAACAGTTTTTACAAATAAATCCAGAGCTTACCAAAGCAAACTTCTGCTTGGATACTTTGAAATGGTCGACGAGTTAACTCACGACCTTCTCATGTTGTTTTTCTCACCACCCTTTTATTTATCCTTTGGCAATTTATACATCTTTCAGTTACTTGTTTTTCTACTCCAAAAATCGCAATGCATCCATAGTTCCTTAAAAAAAATGATCGCACAAAGCCTGAGTATCCCACTGGGCGTCTTGATACATGTCCTCTGCTATTCCCTAGTAAGCATTTTATTATCTGTCTTCCATCAAGATCTTTCTATTTCCCCCATTTATCTTTTTCGCCGCCTATCTTGTTTTAATTCGCCTTTTTTTTTTGCTTCCCTAAACTTTGGAATTTCCAATTTTTCCTCATTTGGAGTAATATTAACTCTTTCAGCTCCATTTTCTGCTGCATCTTTAGCTTCCTGATCTGCCAAATTATTTCCCCTTATTTCTGGGGTCTTTACCCTGCAAATGCCAACCCTTTGATCCAACACAAAAGAATTTTGAAAAAGAACTGTTCCCAAACAGCTCCAGAGTCCCCCCAGTGTTTGGGACAGATTTCTGACCCAAAAAGAGACACTAAACACTGAAAATTCATCAGCAAAATTCATCAGCATTAATCCCAAATTAGAAAACTCACAAAAATCTTTTGATAATTTTCAACTAACAGACTAGGATGAAGTCAGAGGCCAGATTTGCAAAGAAGAAAGTCTAAATCCTCTAGCTATGCCTGTGCCATTCAGCCAGCAAGCCGCTGGTCCTAGAACACGGGTGGCTGTCCCACCTCATGAGATAAAAGAATTGCGAAAAGCAATAAGGGACAGTGGTATCTGCTCCCCATATTTTAAGCAACTGCTGAAAAGGATAGTCCCGGAAGGACGTACACTCACACCAAATGACTGTAAAAATCTTGCTAGTATAATTCTCACAGCCTCACAATATACGCTATGGGAACTCAAATGGAAAAGACTGCTCACAGGGGTACAAGCCACTTATAGACAGAGTACCGATGCAGACCTTCGTACCCTTGTCATGTCTAAGCTGACTGTGACCCTCCTGATGATCAGAGTGATAATCGAGTGAATTTACCCAAACCAGCATTAGATGACATTAAAAAGATGGCTCACAGAGCCTTTTTGCAAATTCAGCCTGCAGGAAGTTTTGAAAAAGCCTATAATCTGATTAGGCAAGACTCGTCTGAACCATTTACCACATTTGTGGGCCGGGTAACGCAAGGAGCAGAAAGACAATGCGGCGATGATATAGCTCACCCAATAATGATACAGGACATTATTGAAAATAAAGGCAATGCAGAATGTAAAAGAGTTATCAAAGCCCTAGGAAAAGAAAAACCCACAGTGCCTGAAATGATGGATGCCTGTAACAAAATTGGGAGTCCACAGCAAGTGGCAATTATCCAGGCAAATGAACTTGGAAAAACTCTAGGAGAAAAAATTGAAAGGGCTCTTACAGCTCAAACAGCGCAAGCAGTCGCACAGGCAGCACAAACAGAAGCTTTACCTGTAAATCTACCAAAGACGAATGTCTGGGTTGCTTTAGCCAGGTCTGCAGGCTCCGATACCATCCGTCCGTCTGACACAAGCCCTGACAAACCTTTTTCAGCCTGTCTAGTTGGAGTACCTTTCCCAAAGGGTTTTGATAATGTTACTCCTGATAAATGTTGGCCATCTGATGATCATCACGTATCTCCAACTCCCAGCCAGAAACACCAAACTTACATTGATAATTCTAAAGCTGATAAATCTGACCTTCAAGAGCTAGAAATCCTAGGCTCATTAACTATGGATACCTGTAACTTCTTTCATTTCCTAGGAGAAGACGGCCCTCATTCACCCCATATCACCCAGCCTATAGCAATATGACTTCTCAGTGCAATCAAACTGAGCTTCTTACGTGTGATGAACCTCACACAGATCATTGCAACAAACTTCCAATTCTGTTCCCTAGAGGAATCTGGCTCATCTGTGGAGACAGGGCCTGGCAAGGTATACCCTCAAAAATAGATGGTGGGCCTTGGGACAACTTACAATAATTGCTCCCAGTGTCCAAGAGGTAGTCAAGAAGAAAAGCAGAAAGATTAGATCCTCCTGGGGACATTAATATGAAAGCAACCATGATAGCAATTTTCACTCTCAGAACTCTGGAAAATCAACTGTTGCAAGCATTTTTCTACCTCATGGGGTTCCTCAGCTGCACTGACACAATTAAACAAGTTAGGGTGTTGGCTCAGCAGAGAAGTAAATGCCACCTCTGCTGCAATCAGTGATTTGTTGACAGATGAAGAAGCGGTCAGACACGCCACTTTACAAAACAGAGCTGCCATTGATTTTCTTTTACTAGCACATGGGCATGGTTGTGAAGATTTTGAAGGATTATGTTGTATGAACTTACCTGATCATTCTGCTTCCATTCATAAACAGCTACAGAACCTAAAGGATTTAGCTAACCAAATTACAACAGGTGACCCATCTTGGCTAGACAGTTTGTTTGACGGTCGGAGCTTTTGCACCTTGCCTAAAGGAACTCTGTAAAATAGGCTTGATTATTCTAATAGTAATAATTGTAGTTTTAGTAGCAGTACCCTGTATACTTCAACGTGTGCAAAGAATTATGAGTAAAACAGTGTCTAAAATCTTAGTTGTTCATCAGAATGGGGGAGAGACGTTGGGGAAGATGAAACAGGAAAGCCTTATAAATATGATTGCCTGGCAAAGATTTTGAGAATATAGAAACTATAAGCAAGATTGAAATGAAAGCGAGCTTTGAGATCCCTCAGTTACTGAACAACAGGAAAACAATGGTGTGGGCAGCCGAAGGTGATCCCCTTTTGATGGAACAACACCCTCTGCCTGCAGACAGCTCCAAGGGGCCGAGCAGACCCTGCCAGCTCGGCAGAAGGGGCCCAAAGAGGAGTTTGTAGGGTTTAAAATGTAACACAGTGTGGTAATGTAGTGATTCTTATAGGCCGTATGGAAATGCTGTAGGATTTGTGTGTTGTACTAGATTGGTTCTAGTGGGAACCAATCTAGTACGTACACAATCTAGAATTCTAATGGGAATTAGAATATTCAACACAGAAGATGATTTCTTGTATTGTAATGGGAACTTCACTCTCTTGCCCTTTTACTCACTTAGCCCATTTTACTCTCTTATGCTTTTGCTCTCTTACCTCTCATCCTCTCAACCCCTCTCTTCTCTCAGGCCTGCTCTGAGCTGTGGCTGGCAGCTCCCAGCAGACCCCTGCCCCCGGGCCCTTTGCAATGAACCCCAAGTTCCACAAGGCCCCTGCCCCCGGGCCCTTTGCAATAAACCCCAAGTTCCAAAAGGCCCCTGCCCCTGGGCCCTTTGCAATGAACCCCAAATTCCAGCAGGCCCCTGCCCCCGGGCCCTTTGCAATGAACCCCAAGTTCCACAAGGCCCCTGCCCCCGGGCCCTTTGCAATAAACCCCAAATCCCAAAAGGCCCCTGCCCCCGGGCCCTTTGCAATAGACCCCAAGTTCCAGACCCGGCTTCAGAGATCTCTCGTCCCCGTCCGTCCCGACCGTGCCACCCCCGATGCCCCTACAGGTAGAAACTCACTCACTAGCAGGAAAAATCCTTCCAATGCATTTTTTCTATTTTTATCCTCTGAGTGTCTAACTTCATTTGCTAAATTTCTACCAGCACCTGGGGGGGCACGGGGGGGGGTTCAGGACACCCCAAAACTCCCCCGGGACCCCCCAAAACCGACGGGAGCCCCCCCAGGAACCCAGAACCCCCCCCCCCCCAACTCACCTGGCTCTGGGCGGGGTCCCCCCAGGTGAGCACCGAGACCCCCCGGGCCCGGCTCAGCCCCTCCCCCCCCGCGTGGTTCGTGGCCTCGCGGCGCTGCAGGTTCACCCCTGGGGGGGGAGGGGAAAGTCAGGGACACCCCCCCCCCCCCCCCCGGGACCCCCCCAAAACCACCCAGAGTCCCCCCAACCGCCCCCCAGGGACCCCCCAGAACTCCTCCCCAGGACCTCAGGATCCCCCCGGGACCCCCAAAAACCCCCCCAGAGTCCCTCCCTAGGTCCTCAGGCCCCCCCCTCGACCCCCCAAAACCACCAGGACCCTCTCAAGACCCCCCCAAAACCTCCCGAGCTTCCCCGGGACCCCTCAAACCTCCCCCCACAGGGCCCCTTCCCCAGGACATCAGGATCCCCCCGGGACCCCCAAAAACCGCCAGGACTCCCCCCCCGGAGAACCTTAGGATCACCCCGAGACCCCCCAAGACCACCCCGAACATCCCAAGACCCCCCGGGAACTCCCCCGCGACCCCCAAATTCACCCCCCAAACCCTCAGTGCCTTCCCGGACACCCCCGGGACCCCCCAAAGGCCCCTCCCGGTCCCCGGAACTCCCTCGGAACCCTCTCGAATCCCACCTCAGGACTCTCCTCGACGCCCCCAGACCCCTCAGGATCCCCCCCCACCTTTAAGGGCTCCGGTCTCGGCTCCCACCCAAACGTGACACAACCGCGCGGGCGCCGCCATCTTGGGAGTCCTCCCGACCCTTCCGGTGCGGGAACAGCGAGCACGGCCCGAGCGTTCCGGGGCAGAAAAGTTCCGGGGAGCTCCCGGCACTCCCCGCGCCGCTCTTATTTGCATAACCCCACCCCTCGTGGGCGTGGCCGGCCCCGCCATGGCGGAGCGGGAGGAGCGGCGCTTCGTGGAGCTGCCCCGGGACTCGGTGCGGCTCATGGCCGAGAGCGCCGGCGTGGAGCTCAGCGATGAGGTGGCGGCGCTGCTGGCCGAGGATGTGTGCTACCGGCTGCGGGAGGCCACGCAGGTACCGGGATACCGGATGGACTGGGGGGTATCGGAGTTACCGAGGTTACCGGGGATTACCGGGGGGACCGGGGTTATCAGGGCTACCGGCTGCGGGAGGCCACGCAGGTACCGGGGGAACCGGGGGGTACCGGGGATACCGGATGGACTGGGGAGTATCGGAGTTACCGAGATTACCGGGGGGTACCGGGGGGACCGGGGGTACCGGGGGTTACCTGATCCTGTTCCCATTCCCCCATTCCCGTCCCCATTCCCATTCCCATTGTGCCCGTTCCCATCCCCGTTCCCAGTTCCTCGTTTCCCGTTTTTCCCCATTCTTCGTTTCCCATTTTTCCCGGTTTTTCCCATTCCCAGAACAGCTCCCAGTCTCTCATGTCCCGTTTTTCCCATTTTTCCCGGTTTTTTCCCCGTTTTTCCCCGTTGTTCCCCAGAACAGTTCCCAGTTCCTGAAGCACACTCGGCGCCGCCGCCTCACCGTGGAGGATTTCAACCGAGCTCTGCGCTGGAGCAACGTGGAGGTGGGGACAGAGGGGACACTGGGGGGACACTGGGATGGACTGGGGACACTGGGGACAGAGGGGACACTGGGGGGACACTGGGATGGACTGGGGACACTGGGGACACTGGGGACACTGGGGACACTGGGGGGACACTGGGGGGACTGGGAGGGCTGAGCCTGGGGACACTGGGGCTGTGCCCGATCCTTGCAGTGTCCCCAAATCCCCGGGGATGTCCTCGATGTCCTCACTGTCCCCAATGTCCCTGAGTGTCCCCAGTGTCCCCAATGTCCCTGAGTGTCCCCAGTGATGTCCCCAATGATGTCCCCAATGTCCCCATTGTCCCCCCAGGCCGTCTGTGGCTGTGGCTCCCAGGACTCTGTCCCTGAGTGTCCCCAATGTCCCCAATGTCCCCACTGTCCCCCCAGGCCGTCTGTGGCTGTGGCTCTCAGGACTCGCTCCCGTTCCGGCCCCTCCGGGACTCGGATTTGTTTTTCCCCGAGGATCGGGAGGTGAATCTGCTGGAGCTGGCGCTGGCCACCAACATCCCCAAGGGCTGCGCCGAGACTGCGGTCAGAGGTGCGCCCCAAAATGTCCCCAAAATGTCCCTGGGAATCCCCAAGGGCTGTGCTGAGACTGCGGTCGGAGGTGCGCCCCAAAATGTCCCCAAAATTCCCCAAAATATCCCCAAAATATCCCCAAAATGTCCCTGAGAACCCCCAAGGGCTGTGCTGAGACTGCAGTCAGAGGTGTGCCCCAAAATATCCCCAAAATGTCCCCAAAATATCCCCCAAATATCCCCAAAATGTCCACAAAATAACCCCAAAATATCCCCCAAATATCCCCAAAATGTCCCCAAAATATCCCCCAAATATCCCCAAAATGTCCCCAAAATATTCCCCAAATATCCACAAAATGTCCACAAAATAACCCCAAAATATCCCCCAAATATCCCCAAAATGTCCCCAAAATGTCCCCAAAATATCCCTGAGAACCCCCAAGGGCTGTGCTGAGACTGCTGTGAGAGGTGCACCCCAAAACATCCCCTGGGAACCTTCAAACATCCCCTGGAAACCCCAAAACCATCCTGGGACCCCCAGAATTATCCCTGGGACCCCCGAATCCCCCCCTGGGACCCCCGAATCCCCCCCTGGGACCCCCCAGCCGGGCGGGGGTCTCACTCATCCCTCCCCCCCCGCAGTGCACGTGTCCTACCTGGATGGCAAAGGGAACCTGGAGCCGCAGGGAGCAGGTCAGGAACGACCCCCAAAGACCCCCCTGGGACCCCCCCAGGACCCCCTGAAATCCCCCCAGACCCCTCCCCAGTTTCCCCCTTTTCTCCTCCTCCCAAGCCCCCCTGAAATCCCCCAGATCCCCCCCCCAAGACCTCCAGGACCTCCCCAGGACCCCCAAACTCATCCCAGAGCTCCTGGAGACCCCCAAGATCCCCCACAGAACATCCAGGACGCCCCAAAATCCCCCAGACCCCTCCCCAGACCCCTCCAGGACCCCCTGAAATCCCCCAGGACCCCCTGAAATCCCCCAGCCCCCTCCCCAGCCCCCTTTTCTCCCCCTCCCAAGCCCCCCCAGCGGGGTTGGTTTCACTTTGGGGGTGCCCCCTGCCCTCCCTGCAGTGCCCAGCGCCGTCTCCTCGCTCAGCGATGACCTCCTCAAGTATTACCAGCAAATCACCCGCGCCGTGCTGGGCGACGACCCCCAGCTCATGAAGGTGGGGGGTGAGGGGGGTCTGGGGGGTCTCAGGGGGGCTGGGGAGGGGTCTGGGGGATTTCAGGGGGTCCTGGAGGGGTCTGGGGGCCTTGGGGGGGGTCTTGGGGTGAAGGGCAGGGGGGATCTGGGGGATTTCAGGGGGTCATGGAGGTCTGGGGGGGGGTCCCAGGGGGTGTCTGGAGAGGGGTCTGGGGGATTTCAGAGTGTCCTGGGGTCTCGGGGGGGCTTGGGATGAGGAGAAAAGGGGTCTGGGGAGGGTCTGGGGAGGGTCTGGGGGACTTCAGGGGGTCCTGGGGGGGTCTGGGGGCCTTGGGGGGGGTCTTGGGGTGAAGGGCAGGGGGGATCTGGGGAATTTCAGGGGGTCCTGGAGGTCTGGGGGGGGTCCCAGGGGGTGTCTGGAGAGGGGTCTGGAAAGGGGTCTGGGGGATTTTAGGGGTCCTGGGGTCTCAGGGGGGCTTGGGATGAGGAGAAAAGGGGTCTGGGGAGGGTCTGGGGGATTTCAGGGTGTTCTGGGGGGGTCTGGGGGATTTCAGGGGGTCTCAGGGTGTCTATGAGGGCTTGGGAGGAGGAGAAAAGGGGTCTGGGGAGGGGTCTGGGGAGGGGTCTGGGGGATTTTGGGGCGTTCTGGATGTTCTGTGGGGGATCTTGGGGGTCTCCAGGAGCTCTGGGATGAGTTTGGGGGGTCCTGGGGGGCTCTTAGGACGGGGGGCAGGGGGGATCTGGGGGATTTCAGGGGGTCCCGGGGGAAGGAGAAAAGGGGGAAACTGGGGCGGGGTCTGGGGGATTCTGAGTCCCCCCCTCCCCCCCAAGCCCCCCCAGGCCGGGCTGACCCCTCTGGGCCCCCCCCAGGTGGCCCTGCAGGATCTCCAGAGCAACCCCAAGATCGCGGCGCTGCTGCCCTACTTCGTCTACGTGGTCAGCGGGGTGAGCCGGGGGGTCCTGGGGGTCCTGGGGTGAGACTGGGGGGTCCTGGGGTGAGCCGGGGGGTCCTGGGGGGTCCTGGGGTGAGATTGGGGGGTCCTGGGGGTCCTGAGGGCATTGGGGTGAGTTTTGGGGGGGCTCCTGAAGGGAGTTAGGGGGATCTGGAGGGAGTTTTGGGGGGTCCGGGAGGGGTTTGGGTGTCCTGGGGGGGAGTTTAGGGGGTCTGGAAGGAAGTTTCGGGGGTCCTGGGATGAATTTAGGGGTTCTGGGGGGGATCCTGAGGGGGCCTGGGAGGAGTTTTGTGAGCCCTGAGGGGGTCCTGGGGGCTCTTGGTGGGTTTGGAGGATCCTGGGGGGAATCTGAGGTGAGATTTTCGGGTCCTGGGGGTGTTTTCGGGGTCCTGGTGGGGTTTGGGGTCCTGAAGGAATCTGGGGTGAGTTTTGGGGTCCTGGGGGGGGTCTGGGGTGACTTTTGAGGGTCTTGGGAGGGTTTAGGGTGGGTTTTGGAGGTCCCTGAAGGTCCCCAGGGGATTTGTGGTATCCCAAGGGGATCTGGGGTGAGTTTTGGGGGTCCTGGGGGTCTCCAGAGGCTGCTGAAGGTCTCTGGGCTGGGCTGAGCCAGGCTGGGCCGAGCTGGGCTGTCCCAGACCATCCCTGGAGCCTTTCCAAGCTTTCCCTCCCACCTTCCCTCACCTGGCCCAGGTGAAATCCGTGACCCACGACCTGGAGCAGCTGAACCGGGCCAGGCTGGGCTGAGCTGGGCTGGGCTGAGCTGAACCAGGCCAGGCTGAGCTGGGCTGAGCTGAACCAGGCCAGGCTGGGCTGGGCTGAACCAGGCTGAGCTGGGCTGGGCTGGGCCGGGCTGGGCTGGGCTGGGCTGAACCAGGCCAGGCTGAGTTGGGCTGAGCTGAGCTGGGCCAGGCTGGGCTGAGCTGGGCCGGGCTGAACCAGGCCAGGCTGAGCTGGGCTGGGCTGAGCCAGGCTGGGCTGTCCAGGGCTGCCCCCGGAGCCTCCCCAAACTCTCCCTCTGCCCCGGCCCAGGTGAAATCCGTGAGCCACGACCTGGAGCAGCTGAGCCGGCTGCTGCAGCTGGCTCGGAGCCTCCTGCAGAACCCGTTCCTGTGCCTGGGCTCCTACGTGGGCAGCCTGATGGGCTCCGTGCTCTACTGCGTGCTGGAGCCCCTGGCAGCCTCCATCAACCCCCTCAACGACCACTGGACCCTGCGTGACTACGCCGCTCTGCTGCTGGGACGCATCTTCTGGTGGGCACGGGGGAATTGGGGGGTCCCAGGGGGGTCCGGGGGGTCAGGGCCCCGTGAGGGGTCCAGGAGGAGGGCAGGGATGGGGATTTTGGCCGGGTGATTCGGAAGGGGCGGTTTGGTATTTGGGGATTTGCGTTATTTTAAAAGGAAAGGATGTGGTAGAGTGAAAGGAGAGGAGAAAGGGTTTTATTGGAAGGGAAGGGAAAAGGAAAGGGAAAAGAAGGAAAGGAGAAGGAAAAGGGGAAGGAGAAGGGAAAGGAAAGGAAAAGGAAAAACAAAAAAAGGAAAGAAAAGGAAAAAAGGAAAGGAAAAGGAGAAGGAAAAGGAAAAAAGGAAAGGAAAAGGAGAAGGAAAAGGAAAAAAGGAAAGGAAAAGGAGAAGGAAAAGGAAAAACGAAAAAAGGAAAGGAAAAGGAAAAACGAAAAAAGGAAAGAAAAGGAAAAGAAAAGGAGAAGGAAAAGGAAAAAGGAAAAAAGGAAAGGAAAAGGAGAAGGAAAAGGAAAAAGGAAAAAAGGAAAGGAAAAGGAGAAGGAAAAGCGAAAAACAAAAAAAGGAAAGAAAAGGAAAGGAAAAAGGAAAAAAGGAAAAGGAAAAACAAAAAAAGGAAAGAAAATGAAAAGGAAAGGAAAGGAAAAGAAAGTAAAAGGGAAGGAGAAGAAAGGAAAGGAAAGGAAAGGAAAAAGGAAAGGAACAGTAAATGGAAAAAAGGAAAGGAAAGGAAAAAAGAAAAAGGAAAAAGGAAGGAAAAGGAGAAAGAAAGGAGAAGGAAAAGGAAAAAGGAAATGAAAGGAAAAAGGAAAAAGGAAGGAAAAGGAGAAAGAAATGAAAAGGAAAAAGGAAAAGAAAAGAAAAAAGGAAAGGGAAGGAAAAGGAAAAAGGAAAGAAAAAAGAAAAGAAAATCTCGTGGCCGCTCAGAGCCCCCACACAGCTGAGCCTGTGATTGGCCATTAATTAAAACCAAGCGCATGAGACCAGCCCAAGGCTGCCCTGCTGCACCCAATTCTCGCCTTTCTGTTCCTCTGGGGCCCCTCTGGGGCCTCTCGGGAGGATCAGGCCCGGCAGGAGAATGCCCAGGACCCGTCTCAGTGCCCGCTGTGCCCGCAGGAGCCACGGGGAGCTGGTCAGGGGCCTCTACCAGCAGATCCTGCTCGCGCTCCAGAAGGTCCTGGCGGACCCCGTGCGGCCGCTCTGCTCCCACTACGGGGCCGTGGTGGGGCTGCACGCGCTGGGCTGGAAGGTCTGGGGGCCCGGGGGGGTTTGGGGGGGTCCTGAGGGGGATTTGAGGGGACTGTGGGGGGTTTGGGGGGGTCCTGAGGGGTTCTAAGGGGATTTGAGGGGACTATGGGGGGTTTGAGGGGGTCCTGAGGGGGTTTGAGGGGACTATGGGGGGTTTGGAGGGTCCTGAGGGGGATTTGAGGGGTTCTAAAGGGATTTGAGGGGACTATGGGGGGTTTGAGGGGCTTCTGAGGGGGTTTGGGGAAGCTATGGGAGGGTTTAGGGGGGTCCTGAAGGGGTTTTGAGGGGGTTCTGAGGGGATTTGAGGGGACTATGGGGGTTTTGGGGGGTCTCAAGGGGGTTTTGAGAGGGTCCTGAGGGGTTTTAGTGGCTTCCTGAGGGGGTTTGGGGGAGCTATGGGGGGGTTTAGGGGGGTCCTGAAGGGGTTTGGGGGGTTCTGAGGGTTGTAGGGGGGTCCTGAGGGGGTCCCAAAGTGGGTGTGGGGGGGAACCTGAGGGGGTTTGGGGTCATCCCAAGGCGGTTTTGGGGGTCCTGAAAGGCACACGGGGGGGTCTAAAGGGGCTCTGGGGGTGCTCCAGGGGCTCTGGGGGTTCCATGGGGGGCTTTGGGGGTTCCATGGGGGGCTTTGGGGGTTCCATGGGGCGGTTTGGGGGTTCCGGGGGGGTCCCAGCCCATGTCCCCCCCCTCCCCAGGCCGTGGAGCGGGTGCTGTACCCCCACCTCCCCACGTACTGGCCCAACCTCCAGGCCGTGCTGGACGATTACTCCGTGTCCAACGCCCAGGTCAAGGCTGACGGCCACAAAGTCTACGGCGCCATCCTGGTGAGGCCGGGGGGGCTTTTTTGGGGGGGGTCCGCACCCCTTTAACCCCCCCTTGGATCCCTCTGACCCCCCCCCCCCGTGTCCCCCAGGTCGCCGTGGAGCGGCTGCTCAAGGCCAAAGCTCAGCAAGCCCCGGGATTTGGGGGTCCCGAGGGGTCCCCCCGGCACAGCCCCCCCGGCCAGGACCCCCCCCCCGAGCTGGGTTTGGGCCGCCCGGTGATACCGGGAGGCGCCGCCGCTGCTTCCTCCTCCTCCTCCTCCTCCTCCTCGCCGCCGTCGCCGCCCTCGCCGTCGCTGCGGGACATGTACCGCGAGCTCTACGACTTTTTCGGCGACAGCCTCGCGGCTCGGTTCGGTACCGGCGCCCCCGCCGAGCCCCCGAGCCCCCCGGGAGCGCCCGAGGGCGCCCGCAAGGAGCCCCCGGCCGAAGGAGCCGCCCGCAAGATGCCCCAATTGACCAACGCCACGGTGAGCCCGAGGGACGAGGAGCCGCCCCCGCCGCGCCCGGAGCGGCCCCCGCTGCACCGAGCGCCGGGACCCCCGCCCCGGCCCCGCGGGACCCCCCGCGCCCCCTCCGGGCACCGGCCCGGCGCTCGGGACGTGTTCCAGAAATGTCGCTTCGCCCCTCGGGGCCCTCCCCGCTTCAGCTTCGTGATCGCGGGGCGCCAAACCGGGCGGCGCTGCCCCGGCCGAAGGTTCCAGACGAGCTTCCCGCAGCCGCCCGGGGCCGCGCTCGGCTCCCGGTACGCGCAGCGGCTGCCGATGATCGGGAGAACCGCGAGGGCCCCGCGGAGATGGCCCCGAGCCGAGTACTCGCTGCTGCTGCTGCTCTGAGCCCGGCAATGGGGCTGGAAATGGGGCGGGGGGCGGCAGGGGCCTGGGGCGGTCCCAAAGGGGGCGTGGAGTGGTCGGTAAGGGATGGGGAGTGGCCACTAAAGAGGGGGTGGTGGTCAGTGGATGGTGTGAAATGGGCAATAAAGGAAATAAAGGAAGGGTTGTGGTCATTAAAGGGTGCCCGGTGGCGAGCAGAAAGGGTTTGGTGGTCAGTGGGTGGCGTGGAGCGGTCACTGCATGGGCGTGAGTGGGCATCCAAGGGTGTCCGGAGGTCAGTGGAGAGGGTGTGGTGGTCAGGGGGTGGCATGGAGTGGTCAGTGGATGGTGTGGGGTCAATAAACAGCCCCAGTGGTCAGTGGGGTCAGTGGTCAGTGGGGTCAGTGGTCAGTGGGGTCAGTGGTCAGTGGGGTCAATGGTCAGTGGGGTCAGTGGTGTCAGTGGTCAGTGGGGTCAGTGGTGTCAATGGTCAGTGGGGTCAATGGTCAGTGGGGTCAGTGCGTCAGTGCCTGCTGTGGGGTCAGTGCTGAGTGGTCAGTGCCAGGTGTGGGGTCAATGGTCAGTGCCAGGTGTGGGGTCAGTGCCAGGTGTGGGGTCAGTGGTCAGTGGGGTCAGTGGTGTCAATGGTCAGTGGTCAGTGGGGTCAATGGTCAGTGGTGTCAGTGGTCAGTGGTCAGTGGGGTCAATGGTCAGTGGGGTCAGTGGTCAGTGGGGTCAATGGTCAGTGGGGTCAGTGGTCAGTGGGGTCAGTGGGGTCAGTGGGGTCAGTGGTCAGTGGTGTCAGTGGTCAGTGCCTGCTGTGGGGTCAGTGCTGAGTGGTCAGTGCCAGGTGTGGGGTCAATGGTCAGTGCCAGGTGTGGGGTCAGTGCCAGGTGTGGGGTCAGTGGTCAGTGGGGTCAGTGGTGTCAATGGTCAGTGGTCAGTGGGGTCAATGGTCAGTGGTGTCAGTGGTCAGTGGTCAGTGGGGTCAATGGTCAGTGGGGTCAGTGGTCAGTGGGGTCAATGGTCAGTGGGGTCAGTGGTCAGTGGGGTCAGTGGGGTCAGTGGTCAGTGGTGTCAGTGGTCAGTGGTGTCAGTGGTCAGTGCCTGCTGTGGGGTCAGTGTTGAGTGGTCAGTGCCAGGTGTGGGGTCAGTGGTCAGTGGGGTCAATGGTCAGTGGGGTCAATGGTCAGTGGTCAGTGGGGTCAGTGGGGTCAGTGGTCAGTGGTGTCAGTGGTCAGTGGGGTCAGTGGTCAGTGCCTGCTGTGGGGTCAGTGCCAGGTGTGGGGTCAGTGGTCAGTGCATCAGTGGTCAGTGCCTGCTGTGGGGTCAGTGCTGAGTGGTCAGTGCCAGGTGTGACCCCAGCAGTCCCCGAGAGCTCCTCCCTTTTACTCAATAAAATCTCATTTTTCCATTTTCTCCCCCAATTCCCCCCTCCCCCTGCAGTGACACCCCCGGCCACGCTGCCCAACGGATTTTACTGGAAAACCTCAGAATTTACAAATTCCCCGCCCCAGCCCAGGCGCTGCCGAACCATTCCGGGCAGAAAACCCCGCAAAAAATGGAAAAACTCCTGAAAAAGCGGCGAGGGGGGCTCGGGCTGGAGCTGCAGCAGCATTTGGGGGTCCCGGTGCGACCCCCCCGGGCGGGCGCTGAGCTGGAAACGCAGCAGCGGCTGCGGGGGGGGGGTCCCGGTGTCCCCTCGGACGATGGCCGCGGTCACGGCCCGTTCCAGGGCCAGGGGGGACCCCCCGAAACCCGGGGCAGCCCCAGAGTCCTGAACCCCAGCGGGACCCCCGGGACCCTGAACCCCAACGGGACCCTGAACCCCCCCAAAATCCTGAACCCCAACGGGACCCCCGGGATCCCGAACCCCAACGGGACCCTGAACCCCCCCAAAATCCTGAACCCCAGCGGGACCCCCGGGACCCTGAACCCCCCCGGGACCCTGAACCCCAACGGGACCCTGAACCCCCCCAAAATCCTGAACCCCAACGGGACCCTGAACCCCTCTGGGACCCTGAACCCCAACGGGACCCTGAACCTCCCCAAAATCCTGAACCCCAACGGGACCCCCGGGACCCTGAACCCCAACGGGACCCTGAACCCCCCCAGAGTCCTGAACCCCAACGGGACCCTGAACCCCCCCAAAATCCTGAACCCCAACGGGACCCTGAACCCCCCCAGAGTCCTGAACCCCAACGGGACCCCCGGGACCCTGAACCCCCCCAGGACTTGGAGCCCCCCCGGGACCCTGAACCCCCTCGGGACCCTCAAGCCCTCGATCCCCCCGGTTCCCGTCGGTGCCCGGAGCCCCCCCGGAGCCCCCCCGGTAGCGGAGGCGGCGGCGGAGGCGGCGGCGGCCCCGCCACACCCGGTGCCAGACGCAGCAGCTCCACCGGGAGGGACCCGCGGGACCCCGGGGCCGCTTCGCGGGCCGGACCCCGGCCCCGTCCGGGACCCCCTCGGGGAGGCGACGCTTCGAGCCCGGCCCCGATGTCCCCACGTCCCCAAATTCGTCCTGAGACCCTCCTGTCCCCCCCTCCGGGTGACATTGGGCTCCCGGGGGTGGCTCTGAGGGATCCCCCGATGTCCCAAATTCCTCCCCAGACCCTCCTGTCCCCCCCTCCGGGTGACATTGGGCTCCCGGAGGTGGCTCTGAGGGATCCCCCGTGTCCCCAAATTCCTCCTCAGACCCCTCTGTCCCCCCCTCCAGGTGACACTGAGCTCCCGGGGGTGGCTCCCCCGGTGTCCCAGTGTCCCCAAAGTCCCCTCGGGACCCCCCTGTCCCCCTCCCCAGGTGACACTGAGCTCCCGGAGGTGGCTCTGAGGGATCCCCCGATGTCCCAAAGTCCCCTCGGGACCCTCCTGTCCCCCTCCCCAGGTGACACTCAGCTCCCGGGGGTGGCTCCCCCGGTGTCCCAGTGTCCCCAAATTCCCCCCCAGACCCCCCTGTCCCCCTCCCCAGGTGACACTGAGCTCCCGGGGGTGGCTCCCCCTCATCCTCCGGTGTCCCCGTGTCCCCAAATTCCCCCCCAGACCCCCCTGTCCCCCCCTCCGGGTGACACTCATCTCTCGGGGGTGTCCCCCCCGGTGTCCCCCCCGGTGTCCCCCCCGGTGTCCCCGCGTCCTCGGGCTCGCAGCCGCACCCCAGCACCTCCCTGAGCACGAACGCCACGGCCGCGCTCACCTCGCTCTGCGGGACCCCCCCGCACCCCCCCGGGGGCCGCAGCGGGACCTGGATCAGGAATTTCCCCTCGGAATTCCCGAAGTTCCCGCGGTTCGCGGGCTGGAGCAGCCTCATCACGCCCCAGGGGCGGCCCCGCCGCGATTTCTGCAGGAACTCGGGGCCGCGACAGAGGCGGGCGGCGTCGCGACAGCAGCGCACGAATCGCGACACGGTGCGCGCCGTGACGTTGGCGGCCACGTTGTGGCTGAGCTCGAAGGGGTCCTGCAGGGTCAGGGGGCCCGGGCGGAGACCCCCGAGAGCCTCGGGAGGGGGGCGAGGCAGAGCTCGGCCCTCCAGGGGCGACAGGAGGAGCCCCCCCAGATCCAGGGTCCCGAAATAGGAGAAGAATTCGGCCAGGAGGGAGGCTGGGATGGGGGGCATGAGGGGGTGGTTAGAGAGGTGTGGAGGCACCCCCGGAAATATCCAGGAGAGCCCCAAAATCAGACAGAAATAAGCCTGAAAATAGCCTCAAAATCAGGCAGAAAGTGCCCTAAAATCACCCAGAAACAACCCCAAAACCACTCCCAAAAACAGCCTTAAAATCACCCAGAAACCACCTAAAACCACTCTCGAAATCACCCAGAAACAACCCCAAAACCACTCCCAAAAACAGCCTTAAAATCACCCAGAAAGCCCCCAAAACCACTCCCAAAATCACCCAGAACCAACCCCAAAACCACCCCAAAAATACCCTCAAAAATCACCCAGGAACTCCCCCAAAAACATCCAGAAACCCCCCAAAAACCACCCCCAAAACTCCCCTAAAAATCCCCCAAAATTCCCCCAAAACCCGATGGATTTGGAGCCCCTCCCCGGTGGGATTTGAGTCCCCCCCCAGTGGCTTTGGAGCCCCCCCGATTTAGGACCCCCCAAATTTGCCCCTCCCCAGTTGGTTTGGAGCCCCTCCTGGATTTAGGGACCCCCAAAATTTGTGCCCCCCAGTGGCTTTGGAGCCCCCTCCCCAATTTTGGACCCCCCAAATCTGCCCCTCCCAGTGGGTTTGGAGCCCCTCCCGGATTTAGGGACCCCTCCCCAGTGGGTTTGGAGCCCCCTCCCCAATTTAGGACCCCCAAATCTGCCCCTCCCAGTGGGATTTGTGCCTCCACTGTGGCACTGGAGCCCTCCCGGATTTAGGGACCCCCCCCCTCAGTGGGTTTGGAGCCCCCCAAATCTGCCCCTCCCAGTGGGATTTGAGCCCCTCCCAGTGGGATTTGTGCCCCCGCTGTGGCACTGGAGCCCTCCCGGATTTAGGAACCCCCCCCTCAGTGGGTTTGGAGCCCCCTCCCCAATTCAGGGCCCCCCGGACCCACCCGCGCTCTGTCGGTTCCCGCTGGGCTCCAGCGCCGCCGCCTCCCGGGGGAAGCTGCAGTCCCAGCCCCCGACCCGAGCGCGCTCCTGGGGCCCTGGAACCGGCACGGGGAGGGCTCAGAGACCCCCGGAATGGGGCGGGGGACCCCCGGAAAGGGGACAGGGGTCGGGGGGAAGGTGGGGAAGGGGTCTGGGCACCTGCCAGGAGGCGGAGGCGCCGCACCGAGGGCAGCACGGGGGGGCTGCGGCTCTGCAGGAACAGCACCAGCAGCAGCGTCAGGGCGTAGTTGGTGAGGAGGGGGCCGCCCCCGGCCCGGTTCCCTGCGGCAGTAACGGGGGGGGGTCGGTCCTCAGTGAGCTGAGACCCCCCCTCAATTGGCCACGACCCCCCCCCGGCTGCCTGGAGCCGTTTGGGGCTGGGCTGGGGGCTCCGAGGGGCGGCACCCGCGGGGATTTTCGGGGCTCCCTTCCCGTTTTGGGGGGGGGTCTTTGCCCCTTTTGGGGGTCCCCAGCCCCTCTGGGAGGGGTCTCAGTCCCTTTAGGGGGGGTCTTTGCCCCTTCTGGGGTCCCCAGCCCCTTTTAGGAGTGTCTCAGCCCCTTCTGGGGGTCTCAGTCCCTTTGGGGGGGTCTCCAGACCCTTTTTGGGGGGGGTCTCAGTTCCTTTGGGGGCTCTCAGCGCTTTTGGGGGGGGGTCTCAGTTCCTTTTGGGGGGGGGTCTCAGTTCCTTTTGGGGGGGGTCTCAGTTCCTTTTGGGAGTCCCCAGACCCTTTTGGGGGTCTCAGTTCCTTTTTGAGGGTCCCAACCCCTTTTCGGGGGTCCCATCCCATCATTTTTGGGGTGTCCCAGCCCCTTTTAGGGTCTTCCATCCCATTGTGGGGAGGGGTCCCGGGAGGGGTCCCGCCCCCCTTCACCTGCCAGGTGCTGCCCCCTCCCCAAGAACCACACGGGGGCTGTGGGGAGGGGGGGGTCCCAGCAGGTCCCAGCCCATTTTTGGGGTGTCCCAGCCCATTTTCGGGGGGTCCCAGCCCCTTTTAGGGTCTCCCATGCCATTTTGGGGAGGGAGGGGTCCCGCCCCCCCTCACCTGCCAGCCGCTGCCCCCCCGCCCACAGCCGCAGGGCGTAGCCCAGGGGCCGCACCCGCGGGTCGGCGTCGGCGCAGAGGCGCAGGAAGCGAGTGTTGAACAGGGCCAGGCTGGGGCCGGGTTTGGGGTGAAAAACGGGAAAAACGGGGAAAAAATGGGGAGGAAAAGGGGCAGGGAAAAAGGGGGAAAAATGGGGAGGAAAAAGGGGAAAAAATGGGGAGGAAAAGGGGCAGGGAAAAAGGGGGAAAAATGGAGGAGGAGGGAAAGGGGGAGAAAGAGAAAGGAGAAGGGAGAGAAATGAGAAGGTGCCCCCCAGTTCCCTCCCAGTTACCCCCAGTGCCCCCCAGTTCCCTCCCAGTTACCCCCAGTCCCCTCCCAGTGCTCCCAGTCCCCTCCCAGTGCCCTCCTCATGCCACCATCTCCCCTCCCAGTCCATCCCAGTTGCTCCCAGTGCCCCCATAACCCCTCCCAGTTGCTCCCAACACCCCCTCGTGCCCCCATAACCCCTCCCAGTCCCTCCGAGCCCCCTCCCAATGCCCCCCTCACGTCCCCATTCCCTCTCCCAGTCTCTCCCAGTCCCTCCCAGTCCGTTTCCAGTACCCCCCTCATGTCCCCATCCCCGCTCCCATTCCCCTCCCAGTTACTCCCAGTCCCTCCCAACATCCCCGTCATGCCCCCATCTCCCCTCCCAGTCCCTCCCAGCGCATCCCAGTCCCCTTCCAATGCCCCCATCCCCTCTCCCAGACCCTCCCAGTCCCTCCCAGTGCTCCCAGTGGCTCCCAGTCCCTCCCAGTGGCTCCCAGTCTCTCCCAGTGGCTCCCAGTCCCCTTCCAATGCCCCCATCCCCTCTCCCAGACCCTCCCAGTCCCTCCCAGTGCTCCCAGTGGCTCCCAGTCCCTCCCAGTGGCTCCCAGTCCCTCCCAGTGGCTCCCAGTCCCCTTCCAACGCCCCCATCCCCTCTCCCAGTCCCTCCCAGTGGCTCCCAGTCCCTCCCAGTCCGTACCGGTTGTCCAGGCACACGTCCCCGGCCAGTCCCGACTGTTTGTGGCTGAATTTCACCACGGGGCGCCGAGCGCCGGGCACGGCCCGGACCCCCCGGACCCCGGGCACGCAGCGGCGCAGCACCGCCCCCACCAGCAGCAGCGCCCGCTCCGGGGGCGCCCCGCGCCCCAAAAGGGACCCCCCGGACCCCACACGGGACCCCTCGGACCCCAAACGGGACCCCAAAAGGGAACCCTCGGACTCGGGGGATGAATCCCCTGACAGGGACCCCTCATCCCCCGACAGGGACCCCTCGGACCCCATAAGGGACCCTTCGGACCCCAAAAGAGACCCCTCAGATCCCAAAAGGGACCCCTCGGACCCCATAAGGGACCCCTCGGACCCCTTAAGGGAGCCTTCGAGGGAGGGGTCCTGGTTACCTGAAGGAGACCCCAAAAGGGACCCCTGGGACCCCACAAGGGACCTTTTGAGGGAGGGGTCTCTGTCACCTGAAGGAGACTCCAAAAGGGACCCTCTGTCCCCCAAAAGGGACCCCTGGGACCCCAAAAGGGCCTCAGGGGACTCATCCCCCGACAGGGACCCCTCAGACCCCAAAAGGGACCCTCTGTCCCTCAAAAGGGACCCCTGGGACCCCAAAAGGGACCCTTTGAGGGGGGTGTCCCCATCCCCCAGCAGTGTCCCCGGGCTCTGGGGGTCCCCATTTGGGGTCTCTGCGATTTGGGGGTCCCCGTTTGGGGTCCCCTCCATGGGGGGGTCCCCGTTTGGGGTTTCTGGGATCCGGGGGTCCCCATTTGTGGCTCTCAGTCTCTGGGGGTCCCCGTTTTGGGTCTCTGGGATTTGGGGGTCCCCGTTTGAGTTAGGATAAGCGTTTTTGGGGGTCTCTGGGATTTGGGGGTCCCCATTTGGGGTCCCCTCGATGGGAGGGTCCCCGTTTGGAGTCTCTGCGATTTGGGGGTCCCCGTTTGGGGTCTCTGGGGTTTGGGGGTCCCCATTTGGGGTCCCTTCCATGGGAGGGTCCCCGTTTGGGGTCTCTGGGCTTTGGGGCTCCCCCAGCTCCAGGTGCAGGTCCAGGTCGCAGCCGTGGACGTCGAAGCCGTTGACGGAGGAGCCGTAGGGGACAACGGAGCAGCCTGGGGGGACACGGGGGGGACACGGGGGGGGACAGGTGAGGGACAGGTGTGGGACACGTGAGGGACAGGTGAGGGACAAGTACAGGGACAGGTGAGGAACAGGTACAGGGACAGGTGAGGCACAGGTGAGGGACAGGTGAGGGACAGGTGTGGGACAAGTACAGGGACAGGTGAGGAACAGGTGAGGGACAGGTGTGGGACAGGTGTGGGACAAATACAGGGACAGGTGACACAGGTGAGGGACAGGTGGGACAGGTGTGCCCAGGTGTGCCCAGGTGTGCCCAGGTGTATCCCAGCTGTGTCCAGGTGTATCCCAGGTGTATCCCAGGTGTACCCCAGGTGTATCCCAGGTGTACCCAGGTGTACCCAGATGTATCCCAGATGTGCCCAGGTGTATCCCAGGTGTGCCCAGGTGTATCCCAGGTGTACCCCAGGTGTATCCCAGGTGTACCCAGATGTATCCCAGATGTGCCCAGGTGTACCCCAGGCATACCCAGGTGTGCCCAGGTGTATCCCAGGTGTATCCCAGGTGTATCCCAGGTGTACCCAGGTGTACCCAGGTGTATCCCAGGTGCATCCCAGGCGTACCCAGGTGTGCCCAGGTGTACCCAGGTGTACCCAGGTGTACCCCAGGTGTATCCCAGGTGTACCCAGGTGTACCCCAGGCGTACCCAGGTGTGCCCAGCCACGCCAGCTGTGCCCAGCTGTGCTCACCTGGGAAGAACTCCGTGAACACCTCCCTGATCAGGGTCACCAGCAGCTCCCGCAGGCGCCGCTCGGCCGCGCTCAGCTCCAGCGCCCGCACCAGCAGCTGCAGCTGCGCCCACACCTGGGGACGGAAACCGGGCAAACTGGGAGCACTGGGAACACTGGGAACACTGGGAGGGGCAAACTGGGTGAACTGGGAGCACTGGGAACACTGGGAATGCCAGACTGGGAACACTGGGAGGGGCAAACTGGGAACACTGGGAACACTGGGAATGCCAAACTGGGTCAACTGGGAACACTGGGAATGCCACCCCGGGCAAACTGGGAAACTGGGCAGACTGGGCAAACTGGGAGTGCCAAATGGGGCAAACTGGGAGTGACTCCCCCCAAGCCAAGCTGGGCAAACTGGGAGCATCATCCCTTCCTTACCGGGCAAACTGGGAGCACTGGAAACCCCCTTAAAACACTGGGAAAGCTTTGGGACCACCCAAACCCCCCCAAAACCCCTGGGGGAACCTCGGGACCCCCCCAAACCCCCTCAGGAGAGCTTTGGGACCCCCCAAACCCCCCCAGTCCCCCCCACCCGAGCCCCCCACTCACGTCCTGGGCCCGGCCCAGCGCCTGCAGCAGCCCCGGGGGTCCCGGGGGGTTCCCGGGGGGGTCCCGGGGGGGGTCCCGGGGCCATTCCCGGTGCTCCCGGGGCCGCACCCGCAGCCGCCGCCCGTCCAGGAAATGCCGGGGCTGCTCCAGCGCCCGCTGCCGCCCCGCGGGGTCCCGCAGCTCCACGATAGCGAACGCGCCCTGCGGGACAGGGAGGGGCTATCGCGATAGGCGCGATATCGCCTTGCCAAGGGAGGGGACATGAGACCCCCCGCCCCCAGGGCCAAGAAATCCCTCCCAGGGCACTCAGAACCCCCCTCCCCAGCTTTGTCCGTCACTATCGCGACAATCGCGACAGCCCCGAGAGCCTCAAAATTCCCGCCACTTTTTCATTCATTATCGCGACAATCGCGGGGTGCTGCTGTCCCCTCCCGCCGCTTCCTCCCCGACTATCGCGACAATCGTGGAGCGCCAGTGTCCCCTCTCGCTGCTTCCTCCCTGACTATCGCGACAGCCGCGGGGTGCTGTTGTCCCTTCCCCCCGCTCCCTCCTAAATTATCGTGATAATCGCGGGGTGCCGGTGCCCCCTCCCGCCGCTTCTTCCTCGCCTATCGCGACAATGTCCCCGTCCCCAGGGTCCCTCCCGCCGCCGCCGGTGCCGCCGCCGTCCCCACCTTGTCCTTGTCCATCACGACTGTCGCGACAGGGCCGAAGGCGCGGAAGTGGCGGCGCAGCTGCTCGGGCGCGGTGCCCCGGCGGAAGCCGCTGACGAAGAGGCTCCGCTGCTCCTGCGCCCGGCGCTCCGCCCGCAAACACCGGAGCCGCCCGTGCCGCTTCCCCGACAGGTGAGAGCGCAGGCTCGGCACTGAGCGGGTTAACGGGGGGGTTAACGGGGGGGTTAACGGGGGTAACGGGAACCGGGCACTGCGGCAGAGCCGCGAGAGCGGGGGCTAACCGGGGATAACGGGGAGTAACGGAATAATGGGGATTAACGGGGATAACCGGGATTAATGGGGGTTAACGGGGATTAACGGGAGAGAGGGGGTTAACGGGGAATAATGGGGAGAACGGGGATTAACGGGGATTGGGGACACCGGGAATTGGGGACTGCGGGACAACGGGGATAACAGGAACCGGGCACTGCGGGGATGAACGGGGACAGCGGGAATAACGGGAAGCAGGGACTGCAGGAACAACGGGAATCACCGGGAACTGGGAGCAGTGGGAACACTGGGAATGGGAACTGGGGACACCGGGATCACCGGGAACAGGAACTGGGGATACTGGGAACGGGGGTCACCGGGACCGGGAAGCACCAACGGAAATTGGAGTCACGGAGATCCCCGGGACGGGAACCGGGGTCTCAGGGCTTCCCCGGTGCCGGTAATTGGGGCAATACAAACTCCCCGGTCCCGGTTAAAACGGAGTTTGGAAGCCCTCCCTGTTCTGGTTAACGGGATCTCGGAGCCCTCCCCGGACACGGGAACCGGGGAGTCACAGGACGGCCTCGGAGCCCCCAGCCCCGGTAACCGGGACCGTAGTGCCCCCCACCCCCCGGTGCTGGTAACCACCGCCCCTTCAGCCCCCGGGATCACTCACGGTTGGCCGTGGTGATCTGGCACAGGCGGCAGCGGAAGCCGCCCCGGTGCAGCGGCTCCACGTCGGGATCGTTCGCCGGGTCCGTTACCGGGGCCGTTACCGGCACCGGGGCCGTTACCGGATCGTGGCCGGGGCCCGTTACGGGGTCGCGGCCCGGGTCCATGTCGGGATCAGGGTCCGGGTCGGGATCAGGGCCCGGCCCCGGCGCCGGTTCCATGGCGAGCTCCGGTTCCCGCGCCCGTCCCTCAGCCACTTCCGCCGGAAATGGTCCGTTCCTCCCCGCTCCCCCACGCGCGGTCCGTCCCTCACCGTGTCCCCCCCGGAAACGCTCCCCAACACAACCGTTCCGCCCGGTGCCCCCCCGGTATTCCCGTTACCCAACCCCCGCGCCGCCGCCGTTTTTTGACTCTCGTTGAAGAAAAAACTCATCGCGTTTATTTCCTGTCGCTACAGAACCGGGACAGCCCGAGATACAAAACCGGGGGCGTCTCTGCACGTACAAAAGGGGCCCGCGGAGGAGGGGGAGGGGAGGGGGGGGGGGTTTGGAGGGGGGGAGGGGCAAAAAGGACAGCGGGGGGGAGGGGGGGGCACCGAACCCACCCCCCCTCCCCAACCCCCCCCCCGCGAGATTTTGAGATTTTTCTATGGAAATAAAAAAAATACAAAAGGGTTGTGGGGCCGGGGGAGGGAGGGTCAGTCCTCGAGCACGATGGGCTCGGAGGTGCTGGAGGGGTGGGGGGGGGCGGGGGGCGCCAGGGCCCCCCCCGGGCGCAGGGGGAGCCCCCCCGGTTTCACCTTGAGGGGGAGGTTGGGGCGGCGGGCGGCGCGGCGGAGCTCCAGGTGTGTCAGAGCCTTCCGCAGAGCCCTGGGGAAAGGGGGGGACACAGAGCGGAGGGATCAGCTCAGGGAACCCCAAAAAATCCGTGGGACCCTCCCCCAGCGTGGGGTGTGGAGGGGCACGGGGCTGGTGCGGCCCCCACAGGGTAAACCCCAAATTTGCTGTGCTGGAGGGTCTTGGGACAGCTCAGACCTTCCAGGACCCTGCCAGGGCTCCCCAAATCCCCTCAGGACCCTCCCAGATCCCCTCAGGACCCTCCCAGACACCCTCGGGACCCCTCAATTCCCTTCAGGATTCCTCAAACCCCTTCGGGATCCCCCAAATCTCTTCAGGATCCCTCAAATCCCTCTCAGATCTCCCCAGATCTACTCTGCACCTCTTAAACCCACTTGGGACCCTCGCAAATACCCTCAGGACTCCTCAAACCCTCTCAACCCCCCCCCCCCAGGAACCCCAAACAGCCTCAGAACCACTTCTGAACCCCCCAAATTCCCTCAGGACCCCTTCGGGCCTCCCCAGATTCCCTCAAGACACCCCCAAATCCCCTCAGGATCCCCCAAGTTCCCTCAGAACCCCCCCCAACCTTTTCGGAATCCCCTCAGGACCCCCCCAGACCCCCTCAATTCCTCTCAGGACTCCCCCAAACCCTCTCAGAACCCCCCCCCTCAGACTCCCCCCAAACCCTCCAGCCCCGGTACCGGGTGTCCTTGGTGGCCACGAACACCACGGGGATTGGGCCGTCCGCCGGGTTCAGTTTCTGCCGTTTGGTGCCGGGGGGGGGGCGCGGGGCGCAGCGCGGCCGCCAGGGGGCGCCCGTTGGCGGAGAAACGGCAGCGCCGCCGTCCCGACCTGCGCGGGAAGGGAGCGTAGCGTCAGCCCCGCCCCCGGCCAATCACAGCGCGCCGCGAGCGACCGCCGGCCAATCACCGCCCGCCTCCCACGAGCGCGCGCGTTATCCGGCCAATCACCGCCCGGCCCCCCCAGCGCGCGTTAACCGGCCAATCACAGCCCGGCACCCCTGTCAATCACGGCCCGCCCTGAGGTGTCGGTCACTAATAGCCACGCCCCAATCTACTACGTCCCTGTCAATCAATTTAAGATCCCGCC
>NW_023416574.1:200559-287537 GCF_012460135.2 Molothrus ater | reverse complement strand
TTTCAGTTGAAAAAAACCTTGGAAAGGGCCCAGAGATCTCCCAAGAAGCGTTTTTGAGAACTTGGGCACTGAACACTACATATGGACAAAGGAACTCTGTGCTCTGTGCTGTTGTGAGCTGGTTTGGCATCATGGAATGATGTTCTAAGAGAAGCTGCTAGCAGTTTCCTCCGTGTCGACTAAAAATCCAATCAGTAATTATCTTTGAGAATTGACAATCTGTTTAAACCACTAAGGAAACTGTACACGCCTCTGTGAAGACACATGTTAAAGATGAGAATGCCCAGGAGGGTCTCTTCCCTTCTGGCTGGCACAGAGGTAACAAGGCTGACCCGCCCCCGCCAGCCAGGGCGGGCCGGGCGCTCCTGCCGTGGGGCCGGGCCCCCATCTCAGGGACCCCGCCAGGCCCCATCGGCTGCCGGGCAGGGCAGGGGAGGCCGCGGGGCCGAGGCCGGGCCGGGCCATGGCTGCAGTTGGGAACATCTGGCCCTGCTGAGCCCTGCCCCGCCACCAGCCCGGGCCCAGCCAGGATCCCACCGGGCCCCAGGAGCAGCCCCGGGCCGCGCCGGCTCGGCCAAGATTCTGCCACCCTTGGGTTTCAGCCGCAAGCCCCGGGCAGGGGCAGGAGGAAGCCATCGGCCCCCGGCCGTGCTGCTGCTGTGCTCTAGCCTGGCTGCTGAGATCCTGGCCCTGCCCCACGCGGCCCATCCTGACACAGCCCCAGCACAGCCGCTGCAGAAACCTCCATCGTAAAACAGCTCCTACCGCAAGCACCGAGCCCGCCGGGGTCACGGAACCATCTGCAGGCCCTGGGTGAGATATGAACTCTTTCAGTGCTTCCATCCTCCTTGAGAGAGAGAAAAGGACAGAGTGCAGACACACAGAGGAGCAACATGAAGATACTGAGGTCAGTGAAGAGGAAGTTGAGTCCCAGATGGGAGGGATGAGGAGATGCCTTGATCTTGGGGCAGAAATCCTCTTGTAAAGCTATGGAGAAGGATGCAATTGATACATCAGACTCTCTTTTTCCCTACAAAGCATTGAAAAGTATGGGGAGATGACTTGTTCAGCAAAGGCCTCCATGCAAAATAAGCAAATGTTGAAGTAGCTGTGATCCCATGAGAAGTTTGAACGCAGAAAAAGAAAAGAGTGATGAAACTGTGCCCTCAGGGAGAGAAGAAGACCTCTCTTCTCAGAGATGAAGATGGTTTCAGAAATAGATAAGGAGAACATTTACTCTTAAACAGCTCATCTTTAAACTAATACCCCATAAGGTGACATGGCCCATAAACACAGCTGTAAAAGACCTGTGAAAAACTGGGAGGAACATCACAATTGCAGATTTTTCTGGGCAGCTGCTATTCATGGAAATTGAGAGCCACAAGAGAACTGTTTTCTTATGGAGAAGTCTTCCTTAGCATGAAAGAAAGACTCCTCTCCCTAAGTGAGCTGAAGAAAGACTATTCTAGACGTGGTAAACTGACTGAAATTTCTAGATTTTGTCTCTTTACATTGTTAGTAAGAAAGAAAAGGTTGTAGGGAGAGGAGAAGTGCTTTGAAAGTTTTGTTCTTATTACTCTTTCTTTTAGTTTCAATTAATAAATTTTCTTTATACCCTTTTAAAGTTTTGAGACTGTTTTGCCTTTCTCCTAATCCTATCTCACAGCAGGAAATGAGTAATTATATTCTAGTGAGTGCACTGGTAATCAACGAACTCTGAACACACCACAATAACTGAGGCGTTCTGCAAGAAATTTCAAATTGGTGAACCAAAACCACTACAGAAACATTTCTGATGAACTGCACTCAAGCAGAGGGAAATCAAGGCAGAGCCAGGTTTGTCAGGATTTGCTTGATCCTAATGAGCCTCACTGTGCATTTGGAGCTGAGCCTGGAACCTCAGGGCCTGAGACAAGATTGCACAAACCTTGCCAGGAGTCAAAGTCAGACGAAAAACCCCAAAGTGTCTCAAAGCATCAATGGGTCCCTCTGAGGTCCATCCCCAACACAGGCTCCTCATGGACTCCTTGGAGAACAGACTGGAGGCCAGGATGGCACAAAAAATTTCTCAGAGATTCAGAGTGGAAAAGAAAATCCAAACTACCTTAAAAATTTGAGTATCTGAAAGCATTAATGAGCCCCACTGAGTGTCAGTACAAAGCTCTCCAGGGACTCGTTAAAGCAGATAATTGGGGCCATGATTGCACAAAACTCTCACAGAGTCTGGATCAAAAGGGAAACACCAAGTACCTTCAAATAACTGAAGTACCTTGAAGTATTAATGAGCCCCACTGAGTGTTGCTACTGACAAAGCCTCTCCAGGGACTAATTACAGCAGATAATTGGAGGCCATGACTGCACAAACCTCTCAGAGACTCCAAGGCAAAAGCCAAACCCAAAGTCCTTTGAAAACCCTGCAGTCCTGCAGGGAGCATGAAGGAGCCCCCAGGGCCATTGCTGAGCAAGGCTCCCCAGGGACTCCTTGCAGCAGATCCTTGAGGCCACTGGGATGTGGGCTAGGGGGGGATGCTGAGGGCAGGACAAGGGGCTGACAGTGCCCAGCCTGGCTGGGGCTGTGCCAGGAGGCCCCAGGGCCTCAGGACAAGGTGTCTCCTCCCAGCCCTTGGTGGCACAGACCCTGCTGTGCCCCAGGGCACCAAGACTTGGCTTCTCTTTGTCCCCACCTGTCATCACTGCCTGCAGTTCTCTGCTCTGCCTGGGGCCTGGGGACACTTGCTCAGTCCTGTCCCTATCTGGGACCCATTAAAAGTCCAAGAAACTTTGGAGTTGGATTCTGCCTTGGAGTTCTGGAGAGGTTTCTTCAGCTCCCTCTCAGGGACTGATGTCCAGGGCCTGAGCACAAAGCCCCAGAGGCTGATTAAAGTCCTTGTGCTGTGTCTGTGCTGCTGAGCTGGGCTGGGCTCCTGGCCCAGAGGCAGCTCCTGCTCACCAAGAAGAGCTTCAGAAGCACATTTCTCTTGAGGAGCAGCTCTTCTGCCAGCCCAGCAGGGCTGGGGCACTGCCTGCAGCCAGCCCGGGCACAGCACAGAGGCACAGAGAGCTTCAATCAGTCAGGGCTGGGAAGGGGCTGAGAAGTGCCTGGGGCACAATCACTGCCAGCCCTTGGCACAGGAACCTCTGGCTGCAGGACAATGCAGCTGCAGCTCCTGGAGCCATCTCCTCAAGCTGGAACATGCCAATGCCTGCAGAGCCTGTGAGTACATTCTCTGCTTGTCTCTTGTGCAGAGCAGCCAGGGGTGCCCAGGGCTGTCCTGCAGAGCAGGGTCCTGCAGCCCAGGGCGCTGTGCTGGGGCAGGGACTCTGCTGCCTGCCAGGGACAGCTCTCAGCCAGCCCTGGCAGTTTCTCCCAGCGCTGGGCAGAAGCTCTGGGGGGAAGGAGCCGCCCTGAGCAGGGCAGGGGCTGCTGCTGAGAGGGGCTGGGTGGGGCAGGGCTGCTCCCAGCTCCAGACCAGCCTGGGCACAGCTCCGCAGGGCACTTCCCAAAGAAGGTAAGCCTGGGATTGCTGTAAAGATCAGGAGCTTTCCTGAGAGTGTTTTCCATTTCCTGCTTGGAGAAGGATGGGAACATTGGGGTGATGACAAAAAGATTTTTTTTATTTTATACAATTTTCATATATTTGTATCTCTACAAATTACTATTACATAGTTATAAATCTATATTCCTTTTTTAAGTCTATTAAACTCTTAATGAACTCTATTACTATTATATACATCTATAACTATAATCCTTTATTACCTTTATTATTTTCCCTAACCTTTTTCTTTGATTTTAGAAAAATAAGGTGACTGTCTAAATGCATTCCTGAAATACATATAGTATACAATACATATGGTATCCTGTATCATCCTTTTATCAGTAAGAGGACCTACAAGAAGAACATTTTGGTTTTTGACCAGAATGTGAGCAGTCATAACAAAAAGTGAAGGCAAAGAAGCCCTTGGACCTACTCCAATGGATTGAGCCAGGGGTGTGTAACTGGGGTAAGTGAATCTCATATTGGATGTTCCTGTTCAATATCCTAATTAATCAACCTTAATAAATTGTTGAAATCAGGGCCCGGGTGTGCCCCATCCCCACTGGGACACCTGGAAACTTCCAGTTAATGTCTGGTTTTTACTTTACTGTTCTAACACTATTGCAAGGGGATTTTTTTCTCTTTTGATTATAAAAAAACAAGGGGATGAGAGAAGCAGAGCAGGAATTGTAATCCAAGAATCCCAGGACATTCTGAGTTGAAAGGGACACACAGGATCATCAAAGGAATGTTTGATCTTTTACAGGGACTGCAGAACTGTAAATTAAGTTGATCAGTGTCTCTGCTGGGAGCCTCCCAAAGGGCCCTCAGCCACTCCTCAGCCCTGCACAGCAGCAGCATCACCTTTGCAGGGCCCAGCAGGGCTCTCCTGAGCTGCCCTTGCCCAGCTGCACACAGAGCCTGCCCCAGCCAGGGCCCTGCACACAGGCAGGTTTCTGTAGGGCCCCAGCCAGGGCACACAGGCTGGGATGGGCTCTGTGAGCGCTGGCAGGGACAAGGCTCCTCTCAGGAGGGAATGTCCAGGCCCAGGGAGATGCTCAGGGAAGGAGAGGGGGCTGGAGAGAGCAGGGCTGGGGCAGGAGGGCACTGTTGGTGTGTGGGAGGTGCCGGGCACAGCTGGGCACGGGAACACTGTCCTGAGTGCCCGGCTGTCTCTGCCCTGCCCTCTCAGGCACAGCACCACAACATCTGCTCTTGGTTCTGCACTGCCCTGACATTGGCACTGTTATCTGCTGCTCTCAGGGAGGCTCTGGCATCTGCAGCAGCTGAGTCAGGCCCTGCCCTTGGCATTCCTGCCAGGCAGGGCTGTCCATGGGAATGGGGTGTCCAAGCTTCCCTGGCACCTGTGGGGCTGTGGGCAAAGCAGTCCATGGCAAAGGGGAATGAGCTGAGCCCCCTCCCTGAGATCCCATCATGGGCACAGCCAGGAATCTCCTTGCTGTGCCCTGCCAGGCTCTGAGCTGCCCTCCTGGGTGCAAATCTGTGCCAGAGCCTCTGGGAGTTCCCTGAATGTCCCACGGGCAAGGGCAGTGCTGCCACAGCTGAGGAAATGGTGCTGGGTTTGCCCAGGGAGCTGTGAGTGTCCTTGGCACAAGGGGGTGCTGAGACCTTGCCCAGAGACCTTGAGAGAGGGTGAGACATTCAGGGATCCCTCTGCTCTGGGCAGGGTCTGGTTTAGCCCAGGGGGACCAAGGAGTGTGATTGTGCTCTGATTGCAGCCAAAGGTTTTCCCACAGCAGGTAGAAGGGTGAGTGTGTCCCAGCTGTAGGCATTGTCTACAGGGAATAGCCCAGGTTTGGCTCCAAGCAGCCTCTCCTGACTTGTGACTGTCCTTTCTCCATGAACAGGTCCCTATGTGCAGCCGCCGCAAATGTCCAACAGCAGCTCCATCAGGCACTTCCTCCTGCTGGCATTGGCAGACACGCGGCAGCTGCAGCTCCTGCACTTCTGCCTCTTGCTGGGCATCTCCCTGGCTGCCCTCCTGGGCAACGGCCTCATCATCAGCACCGTAGCCTGCGGCCACCACCTGCACACGCCCATGTTCTTCTTCCTGCTCAACCTGGCCCTCAGCGACCTGGGCTTCATCTGCACCACTGTCCCCAAAGCCATGCACAATTCCCTCTGGGACACCAGCAACATCTCCTACACTGGATGTGCTGCTCAGCTCTTTTTCTTTGTTTTCTGCGCTACAGCAGAGTATTTCCTCCTGACCATCATGTGCTACGACCGCTACGTGTCCATCTGCAAACCCCTGCACTATGGGACTGTCCTGGGCAGCAGAGCTTGTGCCCACATGGCAGCAGCTGCCTGGGCCAGTGCCTTTCTCACTGCTCTCATGCACACGGCCAATACATTTTCCCTGCCCCTGTGCCATGGCAATGCCCTGGGCCAGTTCTTCTGTGAAATCCCACAGATCCTCAAACTGTCCTGCTCCAAATCCTACCTCAAGGAACTGGGACTTCTTGCTGTTAGTGTGTCTTTGGTATTTGGTTGTCTTGTGTTCATTGTTTTCTCTTATGTGCAAATTTTCATGGCTGTGCTGAGGATCCCCTCTGAGCAGGGACGGCACAAAGCCTTTTCCACCTGCCTCCCTCATCTGGCTGTGCCCTCCCTGTTCCTCAGCACTGGCACATTTGCCTACCTGAAGCAGCCGCAGGGCTGCATAGAACCGAGGGGCTATGGTGACATTGTGGAACCCCATTGAACCAAGGGTTCATTGTGACACTGCAGGGCTGCGTGGAACCAAACTTCCAGGGTGACACAGAGGGGCCTCCAGTCATCAATGGTCCATTGTGACACTGTGGAGCCAAAGGAGACCATTGTGACACTGCAAAACCCCAGGGTCCAAAGGTCCATTGTGACATTGCAGGGCTCATGGAACAGAGGAGTTACATGACATTGTGGGGGCTGGGGAGCCATGGAGACCATTGTGACACTGCAAGGCCTCGTGGAATCATTGGGACCATTGTGACACTGCAGGGCCTTGTGGCATCATTGGCACCATTGTGACACTCTGGGACCCCACTGAACCAAGGGTCCATTGTGACACTGCTGGACCCCATGGAATCAAGTCACCATTAGGACACTGTGGGGCCCCATGGAACCAAGGGGACCATGGTGATAGTGCAGGACCACATAAAACCAAGGGAACACAGAAAAGGTCTGGTTGGTTTGGCCTCCCATGGACTACCTAATTGGTCCAGCTGGTCTTGGCATGTTGAGGCTCTCTTCCCATCTGCTGCTGGAACACTGGGGCTCCATGCTTTTCTTGCCAGGGGAAAGAAATCTCCTTCTCCTCCAGGCACCCATGGCCACAATTAGGATTTCACCTCCAAATTTCCTTATTTCCACAGATTTTTCCCATAGGAATATGGCCAGGACAAGTCTGGCTGGCAATGGTTTCATAAGGGTCACCTCTCATTGGTCCCTGAAACACTGGGGAAGGCTCTGTGCTTTCCTTCCTATGGGAAAGAACTGTGCTGCTTCTGCATGTGCCCATGGCCAAAACTGGGTTTCCAACTCCAAAATTCCTTAAATGCAAGGACTGCTCCCAGACAAAATCTGCCATTCCTGACAAGTCTGGATGGCCTTGGCCTAGTGAGGCTCTCACCTGCCTTCCAAACACTGGGGCTCTGTGTTATGGAAAAGAACTATCTTTCTCACCCAGGTGCCCATGGCCAGAATTGGGATTCCACCTCCAACATTCCCTATTGTGACAAATTGGAGGAGATTGTTGGCTGGAAACATTCTGTGTGTGGGGGAGGAACGGGCAGGTCCAGCCCTGCCCTGCCCTGGAACCCCAATCCCCCCAGAGCCTCTATCCCAGCCCAGCAGTGGCTGCCAGTCCTTGGCACAGCACAGGCAATGCTCCACAGCCACCTCTGCAGCCCCAGCCCAGCTCCTGAGGGACCAAATGAGCCCGAGCCCAAGCCCCACCTGGGGGAAGGGCCCAGGGAGACCAAGGGGTATTGAAGGCCGACCACAAGGTAAGCACACATCTTGACCCTGGATCCTCTTGGAATTTCCATCTGAACAATGCTGGAATCCAGGAGTTGGTAGCTGTGTGTGTGCTTCTCTGTATCACATTTTTCTCTCTTTCTGTGTCTTCTCCTATTTTTGTCCCCTTGCAAATTTTGATTAACTTAAAATTGAACAAGCTACGAGTTTGTGAAGTTGAATGGGCAAAGTTAATGCTTTGAGAAGTGTTTTTTGTGTTGATTGAATGTTGTATTAAACCTTTTGCCAAAGCTTCTCTGATTTTCTAAATTTGCCAATAAAGTCTGTTTTGTTGCTTTGAGCTCCTGACAATCCCTTGTTGGTATTTCTCCAGCATATCCAACTCAGAGGACACAAACAACTGTAAATTCCTTTTAAATGTCTCATTAAGAGAGTTTTTTAGTGGATGGGAGTCAGGGCTTGTGTGTCCTGCTTGGCCCAGCCCAGGCAGGGCTTTCCCAGCCACATTCCACACTCCATTGCCCAGCTGGAGCCGCTGGTGCCTCTGAGTTGTGCTGCCCCAGCCCCAGGGACGCTCTCCTTGTCTGCCCATTCCCCCACGGTCTCTGGGCAGGGATGGCCTCAGTGGGGGCTGCTGACATCCTCAGCAACTTGGAGGCTGCTGCTGAATTTCCCTGCTCCAGAGGCTTGTTCAGCCTTCAGCTCTTCAGTGCAGGAATTCAGTGTCCCAGGGCTCATTAACATTCAGAACACCTTAACAACCCAAGCCTCTGGGAATCATTTGATTTCAGTTCCCAAATCTTTTGTAGTTAATAAGAGAGGTTTCAGAAGTGCATTCAACTGAATGTGTTCTATTTAAAAAGACAGTAAGGAAACATTTTTTAGGTCCTGTTTAGTTTTTTTTTCCCCTTGTTAATAGCAATCTCCAATTGACACTGAATCCAAGTACCTCCTCATGCAGTTTGAATAGGTGTGAAAATCAAGACCCTTCATGGCTGACAATCAATCAGACTCTGTCCCTACCCCCACCCCACCATTTCCCCCATCCAACCCCTGGCACTCAGAGCAGCCTTGTGCAAATCTGAGCTCCCTCCAGCCCAGGCTGCACCTGCAGCTTTCAGCTCCTTGGCTCCAACTCCCACCTGCTTTCCTTGGAGAAGGAGCTGCTCGAGACACAGAGGGATGTTCATTTCTTGTCAGCCAGCAAAGCCAAGGGAAGGCACAGCTCCATCAAATGCAAAAGTCATTCTTGTCCCTGGCTCTGCCCTGCCTCTGATCCCCACAGCCTGTCCTGTTTCCTTCATCCCTGCATTTCCAGGGACTCTCTGGGACAAGGGAGCTCTGCTCTGGCTATGGAGGGCGGTGCAAGTGCCAGCACTGGAGTGGGAACCACAACTCATCAGGTTTGTGTCCTTTGGGGGTCAGGAACTGGTGAGACTCAGAGGCACAGAAAGTTTCTCTTCATGGCCAACAGACCACAGTTGAACAGGACACAATTTAATAACAATCTCACTCTTCCCTGAGCCATGTGCAACATCCCAGCAGTGCCTGATGAGTCCACCATTCACAAGAGATTTCCATACTAGAATTAATTTTAGACAAGCATGGTTCTGTGACAGATATAAACACAATTAAGTTCTTGTATCAAGATGCTCATCCTGGAGTGGGGGCAAAACAGCTCCAACAATTCCTGATTTGCAAAGCTGTCAGTGGTGGATGGAGAAGGGAGGTCAGGCTGCTTTTGGTGCTGAGGAAATGCTGAAACCAGCCTGACTCATTTCATCTCCTCCTGTCCTGGCCGATCTCCCCTCTTTCCCCTTCCACCCACTGGCTTTTGTCTCCCACCAGGCCCCCGGTGAAGAGCCTGGCTCTGTGTTCTCCATCCCCTCCTCGCTGGCACTGCCAGGCTGGGATGAGGAGCCCCTCAGCCTTCCCTGCTCTGGGCTGGACAAGCCCAGCTCCCTCAGCCTCTGCTCACAGCCCAAGGGCTCCAGCCCCACCTTGGAGGCCCTTCCCAGGCCCTGCTCCAGCTGCCAGACATCTTTCCTGCCCTGGGCAACCCAAGCCAGGCCACAGTGACCTGGATAATCCCCGTCCTTGATGTCCTGCTCACACAGCCCTGGGGCCTTGTCCCCATGTCAGGCTCTGGGGTGGATCCTGTGGAACATCCTTTTGTGGAGGCTGTGGCTCCAGGTGGGCCAGGGGGATCCCGGGGGACAGGGACCCCGCTGGGCATGGACAGCATTGGACTTGTTGGGAGAAACTGTGAGGGGGAGCTGGGGCCGAGTGACCAACCCAGTGACCTGACACAGCCCTGCTAGGATGGCACACAGCCCCTCTGGGATGTCACAGCCTGCTCTGTGAGCTCACAGCCCCTTCTCTAATGTCACACAGCTGGTCGCTGATGTCACAGCCAACTCTGTGATGTCATCATCTGCTCTGTGATGTCACAGAGGCAGTCTATGATGTCACAGCTGCTGGATGACGTCACATAACCGACTCTCTGATGTCATAGCCCACTCTGTGACCTCATGTTACCAGATGATCAATTGCCTACACCAGGTCAGCTGACACCTGGAGCTTGTTCTCCACATCCCCAGGCCTATGGAAACCACACAAGGCCCATTGTGTGAGAAGGGGAACTGGAAGTTCAGCAGCCTCAGGGTCCTGCCAGCTCAGCCAGGCCCACTGGAACATTGGGGTCCACGACCACCAGGGACCACCAGAGAGACCCCCAGGACAGAAGAACACTTGGGTAAAGGGGAGGGGGAATATGTTAATGATTTTGGGGAAATGATTATCATATGTATGTTTAGTCCAGGACAATCAATGAATGTGTGTGCAAAATTCAGAAAATAAACAGAAACTTTCCTGTACTCAGCCTGCACAGCTTTGGGAGCAGCTCTCCCCCGTGCATCCAGCTGAAAAAAGAATGCTGCTACTTAATGCTACACTGGGGTTAAGGAGTTTTCTGTTTTACTGAATTTTTGGTAACACTCCCACTGCCAAGGAAAGCTCTGTCTGCTGCTGTTCACAGACAGAGAAGGGCTGGGGGCAGATGTGGGGCTCGGAGGCTGCCTGGGGCACAGTGACCATGAAATAATCAAGTTTTCAATGTTCTGTGAAAGAAGGAGGGGCAGCAACAGAACTTCTGGACTGCAATTAGGAAGGGCAGACTTTGGCCTGTTTAGGATGCTGATTTGGGGAGAAACAAATCAGGTCCTGATTTATTTTAAGGGAAACATTCCTTTAATACAAAGGGATCCAGGAAGGACACACATTTCAAGAAGGTAATTTAAGGGGGAAGGAGCAGCCTGTCCCAGTGTGGCAAAAGATGAGCTGGTGAGGAAAATGACTGGCCTGGCTGCCAATGGAGCTTTTGTGGGAACTCGGGGGATCAAAGGACTGGCAACTCAGGAAGCATTTAAGGATTTCGATGGGTTATTCAGAAAGAAAAGTTGAGATGTGAAAGCTCAATTAGAACTTTACCTGGCGGCTTCTGTAAGAAAAATGTTTTTATAAAAAAAAAAAATATAGCAAAAGGAGGGAGAAGAAGAACCTCTACTTTTTATTGGATGCAGTAGAGAATAGAGTAACTAAAGATAAGGAAAAGGCTGAGCTACTTAATACCTTGTTTGTCTCAGGTATATTTTTTCAGTATTAGGACAGGTTTTCCTCAGGACAAGTGTTCTCCTGAGCTGGTAGATGGGCACAGGGAGCAGAACAGCCCCCTGGAATCCAGGAGGAAGCAGCTGCTGACCTGCTGAGCCACTCAGATGCTCACAGGTGTCTCTGGGAGCAGATGGGATCCATCCTAAGGGGATGAGGGAGCTGTGGATGAGCTCCCCAAGCTGCTCTCCATCATTTACCATCAGTCCTGGCTCAGCAGGGAGGGCCCAGAGCACTGGAGGTGCCAGTGTGAGCCCATCCCCAGGAAGGGCTGGAAGGAGGAGCTGGGGAACTCCAGGCCTGTCAGCCTGACCTGGGTGCCCAGCAAGGTTATGGAACAGATCACCTTGAGTGCCATCACAGGGGACCCACAGGATGGCCCAGGGATCAGAGCCAGCCAGCTCAGTGGATTTCAATATCTGCATTGATGATCTGGATGAGGGGATTGAGTCCATCATCAGCAAATTTGCAGATGACACCAAACTGTGTGTGAGTGTGGATCTGCTGGAGGGTAGGAGGGCTCTGCACAGGGCCCTGGACAGGCTGGATCCAGGGCCCAAATCCAACAAGGTGAGGTTTAATTGGGGCCCTGTGAGACCAAGGGACCATTGTGACACTGTGGGGCCCTGTGAGATCAAGGGACCATTGTGACACTGTGGGGCCTCATGGAACCAGTTTGACCATTGTGACCCTGGGGGCCCCGACAGAACCAAGAGGACCATTGTGATACTGTGGGGCCTCATGAAACCAAGAGGCCTTTGTGACACTGCAGGGCTGCATGGAAACTTGGGACCATTGTGACATTGTGGAACCCCATTCAACCAAGTGTTCATTGTGACACTGCAGGGCTGCGTGGAACCAAAGCTCCAGGGTGACACAGAGGGGCCTCTTGTCATCAATGGTCCATTGTGACACTGGGGAGCCAAAGGAGACCATTGTGACACTGCAAACCCCCAGGGTCCAAAGGTCCATTGTGACATTGCAGGGCTCATGGAACAGAGGAGTCCCGTGACATTGTGGGGCCTGTGGAACCACGGAGACCATTGTGACACTGCAAGGCCTCATGGAATAAGTGGTACCACTGTGAAACTGTAGGGCCTTATGGAACCAAGGGGCCACTGTAAAATTGTTGGACCCCATCAAACCAAGGGTCCATTGTGATACTGCAGGACTTTGCCATTGTGACACTGCTGGACCCCATAGAAACAAGGCACCATTATGGCACTGTGCGGCCTCATGGATCCAAGGCACCCTTGTGACACTGTGGGGCCCACAAAACCAAGGGAGCACAGAAGAGGTGTGGCTGCTTTGGCCTCCCATGAGCTGCCTGACTGGTCCAGCTGACCTTGGGGTGTTGAGGGTCTCTTCTCATCTGCTGTTGAAGCACTGGGGCTCTGTGCTTTCCTTCCTATGGAAAAGAACTGTCCTTCGTCTCCAGGCACCCTGGCCAGATTTGGGATTTCATTTCCAAATTTCCTTATATCCAGGTATTATTCCAATAGGAATATTGTCAGGACAGGTCTGGCTGGCAACGGTTTCACAATGGTCACTTCTCATCTGTCCCCAAAACACTGGGGAAGACTCTGTGCTTTCCTTCCTATGGGAAAGAATTGTCCTTCTTCTCCAGGAACCCATGGCTGAGACCGGGTTTCCACCTTCAAAATTCCCTTAATTGAAAGACTGATCCCAGACAAAATCTGCAATTCTTGAGAAGTCTGCCTGGCCATGGCCTACTTAGGCTCTCACCTGCCTTCCAAACACTGGGGCTCTGTGCTTTCCTTCCTATGGAAAAGAACTGTCCTTCTTGTCCCAGTGCCCATGGCCAGAATGGAATTCCACCTCCAACATTGCCTGTTGTGACAGACTGAAGGAGATTGTTGGCTTAAAACCTTTTTGTGTGCAGGGGGGAGGAAGGGGCAGGTCCAGCCTTGCCCTGCCCTGGAACCCCAATCCCCCCAGAGCCTCTATCCCAGCCCAGCAGTAGCTGCCAGTCCCTGGCACAGCACAGGCAATGCTCCACAGCCACCTCTGAAGGCCCCAGCCCAGCTCCTGAGGGACCAAATGAGCCCAAGCCCCACCTGGGGGAAGGGCCCAGGGAGACCAAGGGGTATTGAAGGCTGACCACAAGGCAAGCACACATCTTGACCCTGCATCCTCTTGGAATTTCCATCTGAACAGTGCTGGAATCCAGGAGATGGTAGCTGTTTGTGTGCTTCTCTAAATCTTATTTGTCTTTTTCTTATTCCCTCTTCTTGCAAATTTTGAGTAACTTTAAATGGAACAGGCTTACAGTTTGTGAAGTTGAATGAGAAAAATTAATGCTTTGAGAAGTGTTTCTTGTTGATTGAATGTTGTATTAAACCTTTTGCCAAAGTTTCTCTGATATTCTAAAGTTGCCAGTAAAGTTCCTGTTTTGTTGTTTTGAGCTCCTCAGAATCTCTTGCTGATATTTCTCCAGTGCGTCCAACTCAGTGTACACAAACAATTGTAATTCCATTTAAATGTCTCCTTGAGAGAGTTTTTTAGAGGATGGGAGTCAGGGCTTGTGTGTCCTGCTTGGCCCAGCCCAGGAAGGGCTTTCCCAGCCACATTCCACACTCCATTGCCCAGCTGGAGCCGCTGGTGCCTCTGAGTTGTGCTGCCCCAGCCCCAGGGACGCTCTCCTTGTCTGCCCATTCCCCCACGCTCTCTGGGCAGGGATGGCCTCAGTGGGGGCTGCTGACATCCTCAGCAACTTGGAGGCTGCTGCTGAATTTCCCTGCTCCAGAGGCTTGTTCAGCCTTCAGCTCTTCAGTGCAGGAATTCAGTGTCCTAGGGCTCATTAACATTCAGAACACTTGAACAAGCCAAGCCTCTGGGATTAATTTAATTTTAATTTTCAAATCCTTTGTGGTTAAGTAGATCTCAGTAGTATATTCAAACTAAATACCTGATTTTAAAAAGACAGTGAGAAAAGATTTTTTAAGTCCTGTTTAGTTTTGCTTTCCTGTTAATTAAATGATGTGTGCAATCTCCAATTGACACTGAATCCAAGTACGTCCTCATGCAGTTTGAAAGGATATGAAAATCAAGACCCTTCATGGCTGACAATCAATCAGACTCTGTCCCTACCCCCAGCCCACCATTTCCCCCATCCAAGCCCTGGCACTCAGAGCAGCCTTGTGCAAATCTGAGCTCCCTCCAGCCCAGGCTGCACCTGCAGCTTTCAGCTCCTTGGCTCCAACTCCCACCTGCTTTCCTTGGAGAAGGAGCTGCCCGAGACACAGAGGGATGTTCATTTCTTGTCAGCCAACAAAGCCAAGGGAAGGCACAGCTCCACCAAATGCAAAAGTCGTTCCTCTGCTGGATATTAAATCCACTTTGCACTGCAGACAGTCTCAGAGCAATGGAAAACACCTTCTGTGCCCAGCACAGATCCCAAGGTCTCCCCAAAGCCTCCCTGCCCCGATTCTGCCCAAATTTGCTCTTTGCACACACAAGTCACACGCTGAAGTCAGGAGCTCCCTCCATGCCCAGAGGGAGGAAAAGAGAGAAAGGGGATGAAGAGCTCTCCTGTGCAGAGCCAAGGTCCATGTGCAGCCCCAGCAGTGGGAACCACAACTCGTCAGGTTTGTGTCCTTTGGGCTCAGGGCCTGGTGACACTCAGAGGCACAGAAAGGTTTCTTGCCAACAAACACAAGCTGAACATTTGAACAGTTTAATAACCATCACAGCTCTTCCCTCAGCTCTCTGTGATGTCCCAGCTGCATCTGACATGTCCCCCATCCCCAAGGGATTTCTGTACAGGAACAGTTTTAGACAAAGACATAAGAAATGGTAATTCTGTGATAGATAAAAACACAATTAAGATGTTGACTAGTGTGGTATTTATTTGAACTTCAGAAAGACTGGACAACTCCCTGATGCTCAAAGCACGAAACCAGTCAGTTGAGAGGCACTTGAATGACCAGAGAGCATCTGGAGGAGAAAATTTGGAAGGAATGGGAAGAATAAAGTTCCGGAGAGCCTAGTGAAGAGATGCCCTTAGACATGGCCATTTAAACAAGAGAGCTGCAAACACATGAAGGAAGAGCAAGAGGAAATATTAGACTGAATATTGGTGACACAAGTAGAGGGAAAGATCAGTATTTCTTCTTTTGCCATTATTAGAAGAATCCAGTAAATCCAGGAAATTCCTGTTCCTGATGGGAAAACATTGCCATTTCTTAAAAGGACACAAATGAGCCAGATAATAAAGATTTGCTTGTATCTTATGAAACTAACAGGTATTAACACCTGTGCCCCTTTCCAGGAAGACATCAGCTGTGTGCCCATGAACAGGCAGTGCCACTTGTGCCCTGAGGTGCCCAGCTGGGATTGGATCTCTCCCAGAGCACCTGATGGAGAGCAGAGCACCTTGCAAGCTGCAGGTCCCTGACAGTCCCACAGGGCTCCTGTCCCATCAACATCTGCTCTGCTCCAGTCTGAAACAGGGCCCAGCATGGTGCCGGGATCATCAGAGAGCTGAGGTGTGTGCTGGAATTCAATGCCCTCCCATCCTGCAGCAGCCCTGCATTTCCCTGCTGCAGCCTTGGTCTCCAGCAAAGCCATGGAGGCTCTTTGGGCTCTGGAGTGTTGCTGCAGCCCCCAAGGGCAGCTGAGCTCTGCCTTTGGCACAGTCAGGCCTGGCCAGCGCAGGCCATGCTCAGCAATTGCTTGTGTGTGCCTGGCCTTGCTGTCAGCCCCGGCAGCGGCTGCGTGGCCCCTTTGTGGCCCTGTGCTGGCCCAGCCATGGTGGCCCAGCCCCTGTGCAGGCCCAGCCCAGGCCAGGAGCATTGCGGCTGGGAACGGCCCCTGTGCCGTGGTGCCCACAGCAGCCTTGGGGCTCTGTGCCCCATGGCCTCCCTGCTGGGCAGCCTCTGCCAGCTCCTGCAGAGCCCCTGGCCCCTGTGGGGCTGCACAGACAGCCCTGCCCCGGGCTCTGCCGGCCTCTGGGCCAGCAGAGAGGCAGCCAGGGCTGGCCATGGCCGGGAACAGGCCCTGAGCCCTGCAGGAGGATGGAGCTGGGCCACAGCCAAACTCAGCCCAGGCCAAAGCTGGGCTCAGCAGCCAGGGCTGACAACACATGGGCACAGAGGCTGGTGCTGACAAATGTCCTGGGCCCCCTCCCTGCTCTGTCCATGCCACCAAGGGGATGGAGCAGCCTCCTCTCTGGGCCACTTGCCTGTTTGCAATGCCTTGCACAGGCGCTGGCCCTGCCCCACAAGGCCTGGCCTGAGTCCTGCCCCTGCACGCTCAGCCAGGCTGAGATGGACACTGATGGTTTCTGGGCCAGGCTCTCTGAGCCCAGCCCAGCTCCCTGCAAGCTCTGCCAGCTGCCCTGAGCTCTGGGCAGCACCAAGGGCCTCTCTGAGCCCAGCCCAACCCAGCTGGCTCTGGTCCCACAGCTCTGCTCAGGCCAGGCTGCTCTGGGCACTGGCCCCACGGCCTCAGCCCCTGCCAAGGGCACAGCAGCAGCTGCAGCTGCCACAGGACTCAGCCCCAGCCATGGGGGAAGGTGCTTGGCCAGGGCCAAAGGAGGCTCCCTGGCTGCCCTGCTCCCCTCGGCCTGAGGTGCTGAGAGCTCTGCAGCCTCTGTTGCCATCCCATCTGCCCAGGGCAGCACAAGAGCCCCAGCCTTGGGGCCCTCAAGAGCTGCTCCTGCTCCAGGCCCAGGGCCCATGCCAAAGCTGGGGCAGCCACAAAGCTGTGCCCATTTCTGTTCATTGCTGCTCTGATGGGGATGGATCCTCAGCCACTTGGAGGTTGCTGATGAGTTTTACTACACCAGATGCCTCTTCTTTCTTGAATTCTTCAGTTCAGGAATTCAGTGAGGAAAGCTCATAAACATTTGTGCAAAAACTCCAGAACAACAAAGCCACAGGGAATATTCTAAGTATTTATTTATTCTGTGAATAATTAGACGGATTTCAGACGTGTATTCTAAGTGAATACACTGTATTGAAAACAATGCAGAAAGAAGTGTTTTGTCATGTTAAATTTTCTTTTCCTGTTTATGGTTTGGTATAATCAATGTCCAATTGATATTGACCCCCAGCACCTTCTAATCCAGTGTGAACAGATATGATAATCAAGACCCCTCCTGGCTGATAATCAATCAGACTTTGTCCCCCCTCCCTCCCCACCATTTCCCTCATCCAGCCCCTGGAATTCCAATGGATCAGGAATAGTGTGGCCAGCAGGGGCAGGGCAGTGATTCTTCCTCTGTGCTTGGCATTGGTTCTGCAGCACCTCATGTGCTGTTTCCAGTTCTGGGCCCCCCAATTTAGGAAGGACAATGCGGGGCTGGAGCGTGTCCAGAGAAGGGAAACAAGGCTGGTCAGGGGTCTGGAGCACAAGTCCTGTGAGGAGCAGCTGAGGGAGCTGGGGTTGTTTATCCTGGAGAAGAGGAGGCTTAGGGGAGACCTCATCACTCTCTACAACTCCCTGACAGGAGGGTGAAGCCAGGTGGGGGTCGGGCTCTTCTCCCAGGGAACAGTGACAGGACAAGAGGACACAGCCTTCAGCTGCACCAGGTAAAGTTTAGGCTGGACATTAGGAAATATTCTCCACACAAAGGGTGATTTGGGCATTGGAATGGGCTGTCCAGGGAGGTGGGTGAGTCACCATCCCTGGAAGTGTTTAAGGAAAGACTGGATGTGGCACTCAGCGCCATGGTCTGGGTGACAAGGTGGTGTTGGGTGCCAGGTTGGACTTGATGCTCTCCAAGTTCTTTTGCAGCCTGGTTCATTCTCTGATGATTTTGACACTGCAGGGCCTGAGGAAGCAAGGGGCCATTGTGACACTGCGGGGCCTGGTGGCACTAAGAGGACCATGGTGACACTGTGTGCAACATGGCAGCACAGAGCCAAGGGGCCATTGTGACACTGTGGGGCTGGATGGAAGCAAGGAGTCCATGGTGACAGTCTGGGTCCTGGTGGAACCACAGAGGCCACTGTGACCCTGCAGGGCCTTGTGGAACCATGCAGAGCATTGTGACAGAGCAGGACCTGTTGTCACAATGGGGCCATTGTGACACTGCAGGGCCCCATGGAACCAAGGGGCCAGGGCTGCTCCTCAGGGACTCATGGAACGAAGGAAACATGTTTGACACCATGGTGGCCCTTGGGACCAGGAGGCCATTGTGACACTGTGGAACCAAGGAGAGCATTGCTGCACTGCCAGACCTCATGGAACCAAGGATTCATTGTGACACTGCAGGGCCATGGGGGACTATGGTGCCATTGTGACACTGCAGGGCCTTGGAACCAAGGATCTGTTGTGACACTGCAGGGCCTTGGGGACCACGGCACCATTGTAACACTGCAGGGCCCAAGGATCCAAGGGACTTGGTGACACCAAGGGGTCCCATGGAATCAAAGGGATATTGTGACACTGGGAGGCCTCATGGAATCATGGAGACCTTTGTGACACACTGGGGACACATGGAACCATGGTGACATCAAGTTGTCTGGGAGTGTGGATCTGCTGGAGGGTAGGAGGGCTCTGCACAGGGCCCTGGACAGGCTGGATCCAGGGTCCAAATCCAACAAGGTGAGGTTTAACAAGTCCCAGTGCCGGGTCCGGCACTTTGGCCACAACAACCCCTGCAGAGCTACAGGCTGGGGACAGAGTGGCTGGAGAGCAGCCAGGCAGAAAGGGACCTGCAGGGACTGATGGACAGCAGGCTGGACATGAGGCAGCAGTGTGCCCAGGTGGCCAAGAAGGCCAATGGCTCCTGGCCTGGATCAGGAATGGTGTGGCCAGCAGGAGCAGGGCAGGGATTCTTCCCCTGTGCTCAGCACTGGTTGGGCAGCACCTTGAGTGCTGTGTCCAGTTCTGGGCTCCCCAATTTAGGAAGGACATGGAGGGGCTGGAGCGTGTCCAGAGAAGGGCAACAAGGCTGGGGAGGGGTCTGGAACACAAGACCTGTGAGGAGCGGCTGAGAGAGCTGGGGTTGTTTATCCTGGAGAAGAGGAGGCTCAGGGGGGAAAAGGCAGTGTTAGGGCACAGGTTGGACTTGATGATCTCCAAGGTCTTTTCCAGCCTTGCTGATTCTGGGATTCTCTGAAACCACCCTTGGAGCAGTTCCAGAATGAGCCCTGGTCCTCCTCTTCAGAAGGAGGGAACAGGGGTGGGAAATTGGAAGAAATTTGTATCAGGAAAGAGTAAAGAAAGCAAAGGAGAAGCCAAGGAAATGCTCAGGGCAGTTTGGGGGTGGCTGCCAGGCAGCCCTGGCTCTGAGCAACAGCGTCTGCAGTGGCACAGGAAACTCCCAGCTGATGGGAACAAACTTTCTGGCTGCCTGCAGAGGCCAGGACAAAGCTGAATGGTTTCCCTGGTGTCCCCAGCACTTGCTGGCCCCAGGGGCTGATGGCATTTGTGCTCCCTCAGGTTCATGTCCCCACAGCAACAGCATGGGGGTGCTGCCCCTGCTGTGTGCAATGCAAACAGGGGCTGCTGAGGCAGTGCTGCCGTGTCTGTGCCTGCAAGGATGGGGCACCTGTGTGAGCTGGGGGAGAGGCCAGGGCTGCAGAGGGGGGATGTTGTTGGCAGCTGCGTGAGGACGCTCTGGGACGCTGCCCTGGGCTGTGCAGCGCACTGGGCATGGATCAGCCCCTGCTCTGCTGCTCCTTCCCGTCTGCCCCAGGGCCCTTGCAGAGCCCCAGCCATGCTGTTTGCCCCAAGCCTGCCCACGGCCAGCCTGGGGCTGCTCACGGGGGTTTCTGTGCTGAGCATTGGCCTGGCCGTGTTCTTGAGAGAGCCTGGGCAAGGAGCCTGGAGCCCCCAGGGCCTGGCCTGAGGCGTCAGCGCTGCCCCAGCAGTGCCCATGGCCTGTCCCTGCTGCAGCCCCGGCACTGCCACCCCCAGGGCTGTGCCCGGCCCCGAGAGCACTCAGGCCCTGCAGCAACACCAGGGCCACCAGGGCAGTGGGGCAGGGCCACGGCAGCAGCACTGGCAACACCAAGTGCTGCTGCTGCTGCTGCTGGGCACAGCTGCTGGGCCAGCACTGATCTGCCCCAGCTCTGCACACAGACATTGCTGCTGCAGCTCCAGAGAAGGCAACACAAGGGCATCTCTGCAGAAAACTCTGCTGGGACATCCCTTAGTTCCTCTAAAGCTATTGAGAGCATAACCCCTCATTGACACAGTCTGTGTCCACAGGGAAGGTGGAGAGACATGAAATGAGAAATGGCAGAAACAATGACATTTCTTTGTAGATAGTATGAAAAACTAAAACAAGAGAAAAAAGACCCTACATCCAAACCACCAAGAAATATGAAAGACTACTTTTATTACAAGCGATTTGTAGAAATTGGCCAGTATTTTAATGTTTGTGAAAGCATCCAGTCATCAGTCTCCACACTGCAGCCTTGAGCTCCTGGTTCCTCAGGCTGTAGATGAGGGGGTTCAGGGCTGGAGTCACCACCGAGTACAGAACTGACACTGACAGATCCAGGGATGGGGAGGACATGGAGGGGGGCTTCAGGTGAGCAAATGTGCCAGTGCTGATAAACAAGGACACCACGACCAGGTGAGGGAGGCAGGTGGAAAAGGCTTTTTGCCGTCCCTGCTCAGAGGGGATCCTCAGCACAGCCCTGAAGATCAGCATATATGAGAAAACAATGAACACAAAACAGCCAAATGCTAAACAAAGGCTAACCAAAATGAGCCCAATTTCCCTGAGGTTTGAGTGTGAGCAGGAGAGCTTGATGATGTGTGGGACTTCACAGAAGAACTGGCCCAGGGCATTGCCATGGCACAGGGGCAGGGAAAATGTATTGGCCGTGTGCAGGAGAGCATTGAGAAAGGCACTGGCCCAGGCAGCTGCTGCCATGTGGGCACAAGCTCTGCTGCCCAGGAGGGTCCCATAGTGCAGGGGTTTGCAGATGGACACGTAGCGATCGTAGCACATCACGGTCAGGAGATAAAATTCTGCTGAGAGGAAGAAGAGAAAGAAAAAGAGCTGAGCAGTACATCCAGTGTAGGAGATGTTCCTGGTGTCCCAGAGGGAATTGTGCATGGCTTTGGGGACAGTGGTGCAGATGGAGCCCAGGTCGCTGAGGGCCAGGTTGAGCAGGAAGAAGAACATGGGCGTGTGCAGGTGGTGGCTGCAGGCTACAGTGCTGATGATGAGGCCGTTGCCCAGGAGGGCAGCCAGGGAGATGCCCAGCAAGAGGCAGAAGTGCAGGAGCTGCAGCTGCCGCGTGTCTGCCAATGCCAGCAGGAGGAAGTGACTGATGGAGCTGCTGTTCGACATTTCTTCTGTCTTGGCATGGGGATCTGTAAGAAAAGTAATCATGAAATAGCTGGGTGTGGAGAGGACTTGAAATATCCCAGCACAGGCTGGGGGCACTTTCCCCCCACTGCCTGCCCAGGGCTCTGCTGCCTGGAGCTGTCCCTGCCAGCAGCTGCTTCCCTGTGCCCAGGGCTGGGCCCTGCCAGTGCTGCCAGAGCCCAGCCCAGCCCTGGGGGCTCAGCTCTGCCCTGCAGAGCCCTCCCAGCTCTGGCACTGCCCAGGGGCAGCTCTGGCTCTGCAGGCTCTGATGGCAATGTCAGAGCAACCCTGAGGAGAATGGAAAAGCAACAGTAAGGGGCCCTGTGGTCTTTTCTGTAACTGCCTGGTTTAAAAAGATCTGAGAAAAAACTTGGTTTTTTTTCTTAACCTGAACTGAGAGATGAATATATATGTGCCATTTTGCATCCAGGCAACCCAGAGCAGTAGAATAAAAAGCAGGATTTTCCCTTTCATGCAGCCCCTGTCTTGCTGTGCTCCCTATATAATCTCCTTGGAAATGTTCTGCAGTTCAATGCCCTGCTGGGAGCAGTCCTGAACAATGCAGCATCCTCCTCACACAAGGAGAACACTTCCAAGCCTCACCAGCTGTCTCCTGCCACCCAGATCTTGTCCCCCAGTGCTGGGAGCAGCTGCCAGGGCTGGCTGAGAGCTGTCCCTGGCAGGCAGCAGAGTCCCTGCCCCAGCACAGCACCCTGGGCTGCAGGACCCTGCTCTGCAGGACAGCCCTGGGCACCCCTGGCTGCTCTGCACAAGAGACAAGCAGAGAATGTACTCACAGGCTCTGCAGGCATTGGCATGTTCCAGCTTTAGGAGATGGCTCCAGGAGCTGCAGCTGCACTGTCCTGCAGCCAGAGGTTCCTGTGCCAAGGGCTGGCAGTGATTGTGCCCCAGGCACTTCTCAGCCCCTTCCCAGCCCTGACTGATTGAAGCTCTCTGTGCCTCTGGGCTGTGCCCAGGCTGGCTGCAGGCAGTGCCCCAGCCCTGCTGGGCTGGCAGAAGAGCTGCTCATCAAGAGAAATGTGCTTTTGAAGCTCTTCTTGGTGACCAGGAGCTGCCTCTGGGCCAGGAGCCCAGCCCAGCTCAGCAGCACAGACACAGCACAAGGACTTTAATCAGCCTCTGGGGCTTTGTGCTCAGGCCCTGAATATCAGTCCCTGAGAGGGAGCTGAAGAAACCTCTCCAGAACTCCAAGGCAGAATCCAACTCCAGACTTTCTTGGACTTTTAATGGGTCCCAGTGAGGGACACGACTGAGCAAGTGTCCCCAGCCCCAGGCAGAGCAGAGAACTGCAGGCAGTGATGACAGGTGGGGACAAAGAGAAGCCAAGTGTTGGTGCCCTGGGGCACAGCAGGGTCTGTGCCAGCAAGGGCTGGGAGGAGACACCTTGTCCTGAGGCCCTGGGGCCTCCTGGCACAGCCCCAGCCAGGCTGGGCACTGTCAGCCCCTTGTGCTGCCCTCAGCATCCCCCCCTAGCCCACATCCCAGTGGCCCCAAGGATCTGCTGCAAGGAGTCCCTGGGGAGCCTTGCTCAGCAATGGCCCTGGGGGCTCCTTCATGCTCCCTGCAGGGACTGCAGCTTTTTCAAAGGACTTTGGGTTTGGCTTTTGCCTTGGAGTCTCTGAGAGGTTTGTGCAATCATGGCCTCCAATTATCTGCTGTAATTAGTCCCTGGAGAGGCTTTGTCAGTAACAACACTCAGTGGGCTCATTAATACTTCTGGGTACTTCAGTTATTTGAAGGTACTTGGTGTTTCCCTTTTGATCCAGACTCTGTGAGAGCTTTGTGCAATCATGGCCCCAATTATCTGCTTTAATGGGTCCCTTGAGAGCTTTGTACTGACACTCAGTGGGGCTCATTAATGCCTTGAGATACTCAAGGTTTTTAAGGTACTTCATGGATTTAAGAATACTTTTAGGTACTTCTAAGTATTTTCCTTTCCACACTGAGTCTCTGAGAGGTTTTTGTGCCATCCTGGCCTCCAATTCTCTCCTCCAAGGAGTCCATGAGGATCCTGTGTTGGGTATCTTCCCCCTTTCTGTTTTACAACAAAGATGGAATTGAAAGAATTTTGTAAGACATTCTAAAAGCATCCAAAGAAACATGGGACAATTAACAATACAACAACAACCACTAAGAGAATTAATAGTCCTCTTTTAGCTAGACATCATACATCCCTTTTAGTCCCTTGGTTTGGAAGAGTTTATTAAACTAATCTTTGTTTTCCGCTTGAAGCTTCTTGAACCCTTCCTTCAGTGCCTGAATGCTCTTGTGGATTGACTCGCTGTGGCTGGAGAGGTTCATGCAGCACATGCCCTCAGAGTCTACACAGACATGCCCATGTGCCCAGAGTAAAAACTCTATCGCTGTTCTGCAAGGTGTCGTGTCTGATGGTCTCTGTGTCTGAGAGCAGCCACTCAATGTGAGGGAGGCAGCAGAAGTGGAGGAGCCAAGATGGAGGGAGGATGGCCGGGCTCCCAAGCCACATTCAGGCTCCTTCCATCTTAAGTCTTCAGGGCATGTTGCTCCTAGACTGCCTGGCCATTGCCATCTTGGACCATCGTGGAAGGTCTGAGAAAGGCAGGTTTGAGGGCAGGTCCTGAGTTAGGAGTGACCAACGGATTGAGTTTTCAACCCACTGCTTGCTGGTGAATGGTGGTGTGGAAGATGGGGAGCATTTGGGGTGCAATGGTGTCGAAAGGTTGTACAATTTAATTCCCACTGAGTTCCAAAATTCAGTGGTATGGATTTTGTCAGCAGAGGCATCTGGAAAATTTTTATTGATCCACCTCATGATTGATTTTAATTCATTCTTAGAAAATATTGTGTCATGATCAGTGAGAATTAAAGCATCCATATATGCTCCTTTCTACTTTGGACATCTGGCTGCCCATTTTTCACTTTCTCTGCCTTATGGGGAAGAGCCACTGGAACACCCCAAGTCAATTTTGGGACATGGGTGGATATTGTAAAAACACAGTGGCAAAATGGGCAATAAATGTCTTGCATTTCCCCAAACCCACCTGCAATCCTATGCAGGTGAAACCATCATTGTCCCTGCAGATCCTGGGCAAGGTCCCTCAAAGCTACGATGAATCTGCTGGGCCTGGCACAATCCAAAATCCCAGGGAGCCCTGGCCTATCCATCAGCTAACCCCAGCTGACGTGACTGACACAGGGAGCCCTGAGTGTCATGGTCCCTGTTCGGGCACCAAAGGTCACAATGAGGGTTGCTGTGACAAACCTCTCTGGTTCCCTGACTTCAGGGCGAGGGTGGCAAAAATGAAAAGGAGCAGGATCAATGGAGTTGTTTAGAAGGAACTTTAATAACAGGGTGAAAAACAATAAACATGGAGAAGTCGAGAACAGTATGAGGGGCAGGATCCAAAGACCTGAGAAAAAGGGAAAGCAACAGCGTGTACACTTGGGGGTAGAACATTCCAGAACAATAGCCCTATAGGGGAAACAAGTGACCAATAGGGGAGTAGAACTTGGACAACTTAGCATAACAACACTAAAGGCTTATGGGGGAACTCTCAAACTCACCCTAAGTTAAACAAATGATTCCCAGGGCTTAAAACTCGCACCCAGTTCTTCCGGGGTAAAATCTGGCTGACTCTGAGTTACAGCTGGGCTAACTCCCACACCGCTGCTTTGCTCTGGCCCCTTGGGACCATGTGGCCCAACAGAGCCACAGGGATGACCTTGGTTCCACGAGGCTCCACAGTGTCACAATGGTGCCTTGGATCCATGGTGCTCTGCAGTGCCACAATGGCCCCTTCATTTCACAAGGCTCCCAAGTGTCACATTGGTCTCCATAGGAAGGAAACCACGGAGCCCCCATGTTTCAGGAGCTGATGAACAGCAACCACCAGAGGCCAAGGCAAGCCTGACTTGTCTGTCCTGGCAGGTTTGCTTGGAGCAACCAATAGATATTTGAAATTATGAATGCAGAATCCTAATTTAAAACATTTGTGCCTGGAGAAGAGGGATGTTTTTTTTTTTTCTTTTCAAAAACGAAAAGCAGAAAGCCTGTTCCAGTGTTTGGAAAATAGGTGAGTGCAGCCCCTCAGGAGTCAAAGACCAGCTAGACTTGTCTGTCCTGGCAACTTTTGTCTGGGAGCAATCCTTTAGCACACAAAAAATTTGGAGGTGGAATCCTAATTTTGGCCATGGATGGCTGGAAAAAATGGACAGTTCTTTTCCATAAAAAGAAAAGCCCAGAGCCCCAGTGTTTCAGGGGCAGATGGGAGCGGCCTTCCACATTCCAAGGTCAGCCAGACCTGTCAGGTGACCCCTGGGAGGCCAAGGCAGCCACACCTATTTCATATTCCCTTGGTTCCACAGGGCCCTGCAGTGTCACAATGGCTCCTTGCTCCCATGAGGCCTTGCAGTGCCACAGTGGTTCTCTTGCTCCCATGAGGCCCTCAGGTGTCATAATGGCCCCATGATTACACAAGTCCTTAAGGATCTTAATGGTCTCCATGGTTCCACAAGGCCCCACAGTGTCCTAATGGTCTTTGGGTTCCATGAAGCCTGGCTGTGTCCAATGGCCCCTTGGTTCCATTGGGGCCCAGTAGTGCAACAATGATTCCCTTGGTTCCACAAGTTCCCATAGTGTCACAATGGCCCCTTCCTTCCATGAGGCCCCACAGTGTCACAGTGGTCTCCATGATTCCATGGGGCCTTGCAATGCCACAATGCTCTCCATGGATCCACAGTGCCCTGCAGGATCTCAATGGCCCTTTGGCTCCACGAGGCCCTGAAATACAGCAATGGCCTCTGGGTTCCACAAAGCCCTGCTGCTTCACACTGGCCCCTTGGGACCATGTGGCCCAACAGAGCCACAAAGATGTCCTTGGTTCCATGAGGCCCCACAATGTCACAGTGGCCCCTTGGATCCATGGTACCCTGCAGGGTCACAATGTTCCCCTTGGTTCCCCAAGTTCCTACAGTGTCACAGGTTCCACAAGGGCCTGCAGTGTCACCATGGCCCATTGGTTCCACAATGCTCCACAGTGTCACAATGGTCTCCATAGGAAGGAAACAAGTGAGCCCCAGTGGTGCAGGGGCAGATGAGAGGCAGTCACCAGAGGCCAAGGTTGGCCAGACTTGACTGTATGGGCAGATTTTGTCTGGGAGTAACCCTTGGATATAGGGAATTTTAGATGCAGAATCCTAATTTTGGCCATGGGTGCCTAGACAAGAAAGACATTTCTCTCCCATAGGAATAAAAGCACAGAGCCCCAGTGCTTCACGGTCAGATGGGAAGTGGCCCTTGACATTCCAAATTCAGTGGGACCTGTCAGACAGCCCTGAGGAGGCCAAACCAGGCAGACCTGTTCCATGTTCCATTGACTTCATGGGTGCCCACACTGTCACAATGGTCTCCTTGATTCCATGAGGTCTGGCAATGTCACAATGGCTTCTTGGTTCCATGAGAGCCAACAGAGTCACAAGGGTCCATTGGCCCCAGGCAGCCCCACTGTGAAACAAAGGCTCCTTGTTTCTATTTTAAATCAATCACAATCAAACCACAGTTTGATCACGGGTCCTTGCTTCCATAGGGCCCATGATTTGCACAATGGTCTCCTTGATTCCACGATTCCTGGATTCTACAGTCTCACCATCGTTTCCTTGGATCTCCATTGTCACAACTGAGCCATGGCTCCATGAGGTTCCCTAGTGTCACCGTGGTCGCTGTCAGAGGCTGGATGAGATCCATGTCCCGAGACACCTGGGGATGCTCGGAATGCCCGTGTGGGGCCAGGGCTGGGTCAGGCCTTGGTTTGTGGTGGGACAGAGCCCCGCCCCCAGCCCTGGCCTGGCAGAGCTGTCAATCACACAGCGGGGGGGGGGGGGTGGTGGTGGTGGTGGTGGTGGTGATGTTAACCCAGCTCTGATTGGCCCTGCTGTCAATCAATCAATCAATCAATCACACAGCAGCAGGTGGTGCTACCCTGGCTCTGATTGGACACGCAACTGGCAGTCCCACCCCAGGGGCGGGGCCATGAAGGCCCAGGGGGTTAAAAGCCAGAGCACGAGGCCAGCCCAGGGTCTGGATCCTGCCTTCTCCTGGGGTTTCTCTTTTGGTGATGCTGGAACCCCAGCAGTTGGTACCCATGTGCGTGTCTTTCTCAGGATCTTCTTTCTGTTGTTTTCTGTTTCTTCTCCTTCTAATCCTACTTACCTGGAACATTTTTGGGTAAATTCACATGTTAAGTGTTAAAGGATTTTAGGTTAAATGTGTGGGAATCCAGGGAACCGGGAATATTTCTCTGTCTGCTCTGAGGGGTCCTTACCCCCAGAGAAACACTGCATTTAACCTTTCCCCATGGAGAGGACTTCCAGGACTTTGAGACCGGTTAGAATTCACCAAAATCTGAAATAGATGAGAGGCTAGTATAGCATGTCACTTGGGTGAGAAATTTAGATTTTGGGATTTTTAGTATGGTGTAGATAGGAAGCAAGATGGAGCAATTGGGGTGTAGTCCCTGTCTTCTTCTTCATCTTCTCCATGTTCTGTAGTTGGTGGCACAAAATCATTGGTCAAGCACAGTGCAGAGTTTATGTGGACAGTCAAGGGATGAGTTATTGGTAGATAAGTGTTGTAGTTCGCGTTTTGGTTTGTTCCGTTCTCCCCTTCCTCTGTTAATGAGTTGGTCTGGCTCAAACCCCCAGTTTATGCCAATCACTGTTTCCCCTCCCCGCTTTCCCATATTTGTCTCTGTAACCCCTCCCCAGGTCTTCTGTCAGTCACCGGCACCCCACCTTAAGTTCTAGAACCTTCTAGCTTGGGTGTCGAGTGATTGGCTGGAAGGCTTGGGCCCCACCCTCAACTTGTTCCTATTGGTTTTTTCTACCCATCAGTTTTTAATGTATCAATTTTCCCTCTCCCTGATTGGTCCTCTATGTGCCCTCCCCTTCCCTTTATAACCCGATCCCCTGAGGGGCTCGGGGCTCTCTCCTCTGCTCGTCCTTTCAGGCGGCTCTCCTGTCCTTCCTTTCCCTTCAATAAATCCTGGTTACCCCACCCTAGCGGAAGAGAGAGTCGTCTCTTGCCTCAACCCTGGGTGTGGCTGCGCTTCTCTATCCGTGGCTTCCCTCCACCCGACCCACGGCCGGCACACGCCTCCGGCTCTGTGTCGGAGGAGTGCCGTCTCAGCTGAGGCTGTGGCTGGACCCTTCTCTTATCCTCAGCCGGGCTTCCTCCTGGGACAGTCACAGCGGCAGATAAGTAGAAATAATGTATGTTTTTAGAGTTAATTGGATAAGGCAACTTTAAAGACCTTGAAACTGTACATTTTGGGGCAATTTTGTGGTGCTTTACCAGCGTGCTGAGCCTGGAGTGGACAGCAATGCAAAACTTTAGATAGGCAAACAATAAACAAGAAGCTGAAGACCAAAACTGTCCTGAGCATCTCATTTTACCTGGGACAGAAATGCTATAGGAGGGTTTACCACCCGCCACCCAGAAAGGCCCAATATTAAATAAACATCAATAACTGATGCCCCAACAATGTTTGAAATAGGTTGGCTGTTTTCCATAAGGTTGTTTACTGAAGGGTGTTGTCTTAATTGGCCAATCATGTGAAATGTGTTGATTAAATGACCAAAGAAGTCCACCTGTAGCATACCAGGATATAAAAGAAGAGGATTGAAAAAACAGGTGACTTTTAGCCCTTAGCCTTCTGATCTGAATCAGTGTCATCTGTGATTCAATGGTGACATTTGGGGATCTGTGGGGGTATTGGGGATCATTTCTGCACCTCGTGACCCAACAGGAGCTTCTGTAATAAACTTTGCCTGAAGCTCTCACTGTGCCCATGACAGGAATCCCTGTGAGTGTCTGGGACATCCCGGCTCTTTGGCAGCCTGGGGACTCCTGGGATGTCACCGTGGAGCCCCCGTGAGTGCCTGTGACAGATGGGTGCCTTTGCAGCCCAAGGTGCCCTGGGATGTCACCATGGAATGGCTGTGACTGCCTCTGACCACAGGGCTCTTTACCATCCCCAGAAAGCCCTGGGAGGTCTCCATGGAGCCCCTGTCTCTGCCTGTGACATCCCAGCTCTGGAACAGCCTGGAGTTGGAAAGTCCCCATGGAGCCCCTCTGAGGGTCTGTGACAAATCTGATCCTTAGCAGGCAACCATCAACAGAAGCCCCCTGTTGGTATGGTCAGTTTCCATGGCAACCATCACCAGGACCCTGTTGCTATGGTCTGTTTCCATGGCAACCATCACCTGACCCCTGTTGCTATGCTCAGTCCCTTGGCAGCTCCATGGAGACCCCATGCCAGGGGTGGTTGCCATGGCCACCAGCTCGGGCCTGCAGCCAGAGCCTGTTGCCATGGCAACCATTGGCAGCCCCATCCCCAGGCTGATGGGATCCCAGAAGCACAGAATTGGCAGAGCTGGGAGGGACCCATCAGGATCCTCCAGTCCAACTGCTGGCCCTGCACAGGACGCCCCAACAATGCCAGCCTGGGCCTGGCAGCGCTGGCCAAACGCTGCTGCAGCTCAGAGAGCCCTGGAGCTGGGACCCTTCCCTGGGGAGCCTGGCCAGGGCCCCAGCAGCCTCTGGGCAAAAACCTTTTCCTGACATCCAACCTGAGCCTGCCCCGACTCAGCTGCAGCCGCTCCCTCCACTCCTGTCCCTGGGCACCAGAGGGAAGAGGTTCCCACAGCCCCAGCCAGGGACCCGCTCCCAAGGCTGCTGCCATGGCCACAAGGGCTGCCACCAGCTGGGATGCTCGCTTTCCACGGGCCGGGCTTCAGGAATGGGATTCCCCAATTTCCTGCTCCCGCTAAAACCGCACTGCCCTCGCTGCCCTCCTGCCTCCCATGGAAAGCACAAAAGGCAAAGATCCCGGGCTGGGACAAGAACAATTTATTGGGAACAGCAACAAGATAAGGAACAACCAGGAACAGAGACGATACTGGTAACAGAAGGGATAAGAAAAATTATTTACAGGAAAAACTACAACAAAACTGCCTGGCTCTTCCCAGCAATGTCTTTCCCCCACCTGGAAAGGACACCCTTCTCCTCAGGGAGAGAGCACAAGTCCCTTTCCTGCCCCTTGCAATGACCTGAGGTGGGAGTGAATGTAATGACAGGGCCATGGCCAGACCCTCACGTTCTTCCATCCCACATCATGTCATTGGCAGGGGCCGGAAAAGGTGCAGGTGTCTTCTCAGCATGGATCACAGGGAACATGGATCACCAAGGCTCTTCCCAATGTGGGTTCTCCCATGGGGGTTGAAACTGGAGTGGTGCATGAAGCTGTTCCTGCAATCGTGGCATTTGCAGGGCTTCCCTTACTGGTGCCTCCGTTGGTGTCTGGTCAAGTGAGACCTCTGGGTGAACCTCTTCCCACACTGGGGACACTCGTAGGGCCTCTCCCCAGTGTGGACACGCATGTGGGTGATAAGGTGAGAGGTTTGCTTGAAGCCCTTCCCGCAGTAAGGGCAGAGGAAGGGCCTCTCATCAGTGTGAATTCGCTGGTGGTACAGGAGATGGGAGCTTCTATGAAACCTCTTCTGACACTGGGGACACTCATAGGGCCTCTCCCGAGTGTGGATGCGTTGGTGGATGACGAGGGCAGAGCGGCAGCTGAAGCCCTTCCCACACTCCCCACACTCCCGGGGCCATTCCCCAGTGTGGGTCATCTGGTGGCTGAGCAGGGTGCTGCTCTGCCTGAAGCTCTTCCCACATTCCAAGCACTTGTAGGGCTTCTCCCCACTGTGAAGCTGCCCATGGACCATCAGCTCTGAGCTCTGGCTGAAGCTCTGTCCACCTTCCTGGCTCAGGGTGGGTCTTTCCTCCTCAGAGCACCCTGGACTGGGTTTAGAGCCCCTCCTCCAGTGGGATCTCTGGGGCTTTTCCTCTACGTTGGAATTCTGCAGTGTGGAGCCACTCAAAATGGCCTCTTCCATGAGGTTCTGCTACAGGGATTTGTCCTCCCTGGTCTCCATCCTCAGCTTCTTCCCTGGGGGAGGAAGGACAAGGAGAGGATGGGATTTGCCTCTGTGCCACAGGGAAGGGGAAGGAGATCCCCCCAGTGCATCCCCAGCAGGACGGGGTTGGAAGCAGGGTTGTCCTGCAGCCAGGGGCCATGCTGGGCTGGGAGATGGAGCAGGAGAGAGGGGGAAAGGGGCCCTGACTTCCTCCTCACCTGCCTGGGGCTCCTGGGGCCCCTTCCTCTTCCTCACAGCCTCCTCCTCCATTGAGTCAAGGTTTGCCAAGGGGAAATCCTGTTTCGGGGACCAAACAAAGGGTGCACTCATTGTCTTTTGAACTGGTTTGAAGGCAAACCTGGGGAGGGTCTAAACCAGAATTACAATTTAATAAGAAAATCAAGATGAAGGCAATGATACAGAAACACTGCCTTAAACTGACAGAGTCAGGATATAACCTGACACCCTGTTGCTGCTCAGGGTGGTGGCAGCAGTCCCATCAAAGGGTGGCTGCAGTGCTGTGGGAGTGATGAACGTGATTCTGTCCAAGCAGTGGTCCTGTAGAAGGGTGTGGTCTTCCTCTGGAGGTCCAGGGGTGGTTCTGGAGCTCTTGTCCTCTGGGAATCCAGTAGGCAAGCTGCTCCTGGTGTTGCAAGGCTCAGCTTATATGCAGGTAGGAATGCTTGGATCCTGCCACTGGGCGGAGCATCCCACAATGGGAGGATGGAATTTTATCAGTCCTGCAGTGACACTCAATGGCCCATTCACAGAAGATATCTCCCCTGGAGGGCGTTATCAGGGCTGAGTCATGGAAGAGATCAAGAACACTGCCCCACCTGTTTATAGCAGTTGATGAAGATGGGCATTGAAAACATGCATTGGGTTCCATCTTACATTGCAGCCTGAAACAGTGGGGGAATCCCTGCTCAGGGGGTGAACACCACCCCCCTTACCCAAACTGGCTCAGGTGTGAAACCCCCACCCCGGGAAGGCCACACACACAGGGGACAATGTCACACTTGCCCTGTCCCAGGGGAGGTCTCTGTCTCTGTCACTCCCTTGCTGTGCCCCCTTTTCTCTTTCACAGGCCGGGGGCTTTGCCAAATCTAAGAAGAATTTTTTTCTTTGTCCCTGTCCCCTTTGTGACATCTGCCTGGAGGTTTCCCTTCCATTTCATAATCTTTTCATAAAACAGGTATCACAATGTATTGGGCCGAATTTCCACTTTTATCAGAATGTGCCAGCAGCTGAGCTGGAGCTGTGCAGGAACAATGGATTTTGGAATTGCCACAAAATTGCTTCTACTGTGAGTTTATTAAATTTTGGGATTTGTTTGCATTTTCACCACAAGTGACTTGTGGGAAGAGCAAATTCAAGGCATTTTCTGTAGAGTTAACTTTGATTTTTTTCAAGAAACAACTTTACTTTGTCCCGTGCCCAGGGAATTCTCAAGGGGTCTCTGAGCCTCTCACACCGGGGGATGCTTGGGAGGGGCTTGGGGGGGTTGTCCCCATCCCTGTCACCCCAGGCCATTCCCCAGGGGGTGTCCCTGTCCCTGTCACCCCAGGCCATTCCCCAGGGGTGTCCCTGTCCCTGACACCCCAGGCCATTCCCCAGGGGTCTCCATCATTCTCACCGCAGGGAATGCCTGGGGGGTCTCCCTCCCTCTCTCCCCTGTGCCAGGGGGTGCTCGGGGCAGTCTCTGTCCCTCTCAGCCCAGGGGATGCTCGGGGCTCTCTGTCCCCTGGCCCTGGGGGATGCTCGGGGGGTCTCCATCCCTCTGGCCTCAGGCAATGCCTGTGCAGGACTGGGCACCAGGGGCTCTGTGTCCCTCTCACCGCTGAGGCTGCTCGGGGCTGGGGGGGCTCTGCCACCTTCTCACCCCTGGGGAGGCCGGGGGGTCTCTGTCCCTCTCAGCCCTGCTGGGACCCCACCCAAACATCATCGGGGCCACAGGGACAGAGACACCCCCAAAGCCCCAGAAGGGCTGAGCCTGGGATTTGGTTTGGGGCCGAGGATTTAGGAAGGGGCTGGAATTGGGGCTGGGATTGGAGTAGGGCTGAGATTTGGATTAGAGCTGGGAGTGGGGTTAAGGCTAGACATGGGATTGGCTTTAGAGCTGGGGTTGGGATTGGGTCTGGGGCTAGATGAGTTTGGGACTGGGATGGGATGAAATACAGAACTGTGAGTGTGTCTAAACGTGGAGAGAGATTGAGACCAGGATCAGGGTCAAGTTTGGGACTGAGCTCACCCAGTGTGGGACAGGGGGGATGTCACTGTTGGAAGGTTTGGGGAAAACTGTGGACTGGGGAAAAACAAGGTGTGAATGCCTTCAGTTCAGGATTCCTCTTGCCCAAGTCCATCTCTGGAAGTCACCTTATGTCCAACAATCAAGAGTGAATCAAAAAATCCACCAGGAATTTCCCATTTCCAGTCTCATCCCTCTGGGGTTCTGCTGGTCCCTCATCTCAGGGCTGCTGGGGATCCCATGGGTCCTGGGGATCCCCCCTCTCCAGGGTCCTGCTTTTGGATTCTGGGAGGTTTTGGAGTCTCAGGGTCCCCCTCTCCAGCCTCCCCTCAATCCAGCCACTTGGGGTTCCCCCTTCTTTCCACCGCCCTGTCCTGGTTTAGGGCAAATTTGGTTTAAAACCCCCAAAAGGAGTTTCCTCTAGAATGCAGATTCAGCAGCCCCACCCTCAGCCAGTTCGGGAAAATATTTCCTTGGAGAAAACTGGAAAAAAACTTTATTTAACTGGCAAAGCATTCACCAGCAGAAAAATTGAACAATATTAAGCAATAAAACCTCCTGCTGCTTCAAAATAGATTACAAACTCCACAAGTCCCTCCTTGGGCTGTAGCTCAGTGCACTCAGTCTCTTATCAGTCTTTTATCAGTCTCTTATCAGTCCCTCCAGCGCTGGAAATGCCTTGGTCCACGCCCAGCCAAGTGGGCCACAGGTGGGAGCTGCCAGTGGTGTTCTGGGTGTTCAGTCCAGAGCAGGTTTTAAACAGCTCCAAAGAAAAAGAAAAACCACAGTCCAGGCAACTTCTCCGCCTCAGAGAGCTAAAAACTAACTGAAAGCAAAGGAGAGCTCTGTCCCACCTTCTGTCCATCCAGGAGCCGGAATGTGGAGGAGTGAGTCCAGTGTCTGAAAACAAACTGCAGCTTCTTCCTCCTCCCCTTGGCTCTCAGAAGCAGCCTTAAAGGTGCAGAACTCATTTCTGGGCTAAACGGACCGATGGGGCATGAGCATCATGAAGTCACCCCAGGACACGCCCCTGTCAGGGTCAGGGGGTCCCGTCCCTGCCTCATCTCCGGCCTGCCGGGGGTGCCCCAGCTCTGGTATCGCCCCTTCCCCTCTCCCCGCCCCGGGGGTCCCCTGTTCCACAGCCCCGGCTCTCACGGGGATCCCCAAAACCAATGTCCCGCCCCGTCAGTACCGGGCCATCCCCACGTGGACCCCTGGGACCCTCCCGAGGGGCGATCGCGGCTCCTCTGCCCCCGAAAAAGCTCCTCTTAGGGAGCCCGGAGATATCCGGGGCTCGAGTCCAGGATCTGCCGGCTCTGAACACTCTCCAAAAACATCCTCCCGGAGACCCCTGGCTGGAGTTATTTGGGAATTTAGCTACTTGAACTGGGCTTCTTGTAGGACTTTTAGCAGCCTTGTGTTCCTCACCTTGGAGTAAATGAACTTTGTCAGTGACGCTGATATAATTTGCTCCCTCTTCTCCAGTGATTTTAACAATCTTTTCAAGGAAGGACAACAAAATATTTCTTTTTCACTGGCCACCCACAACAGCCATTTTCCGCATCAGTTCTTCCATAAGTTTCCCAGGAGGAACTTATGGAAGGAGGGACTGTGTCCAAGTTTCCAAGAGTTCTTCCAGAAAAAACCACAACGTCCTCAGAGGGAACCATGCTGTTGTCAAAGGCTCCTGGGGTGAGACAAGAGTGCCCTGAACTCAATGTGCAAAAATAATGTCACAATCTGGTTATGCAAATTGTTAGAGAAATGCCTCTGCCCCAGTTAAGGTGCTAACGAGACCAAATCCAAAGTGGGTTTTATTGAACAGTAAATGTGAAGTAGAGAGAGAGATGGAAAGAAAGAGAAAAGGGGGGAAAGCAAGGGAGTGACAGGGACAGAGACCTCCCCTGGGGCAGGGCAAGTGTGACATTGTCCCCTGTGTGTGTGGCCTTCCCGGGGTGGGGGTTTTACACCTGAGCCAGTTTGGGTAAGGGGGGTGGTGTTCACCCCCTGAGCAGGGATTCCCCCACTGTTTCAGGCTGCAATGTAAGATGGAACCCAACGCATGTTTTCAATGCCCATCTTCATCAACTGCTAGAAACAGGTGGGGCAGTGTTCTTGATCTCTTCCATGACTCAGCCCTGATAACGCCCTCCAGGGGAGATATCTTCTGTGAATGGGCCATTGAGTGTCACTGCAGGACTGATAAAATTCCATCATCCCATTGTGGGATGCTCCGCCCAGGGGGAGGATCCAAGCATTCCTACCTGGATATAAGCTGAGCCTTGCAACACCAGGAGCAGCTTGCCTACTGGATTCCCAGAGGACAAGAGCTCCAGAACCACCACTGGACCTTCAGAGGAAGACCAGACCCTTCTACAGGATCACTGCTTGGACAGAATCACGTTCATCACTCCAACAGGACTGCAGCCACCACGCTGAGCAACAGGGTGTCAGGTTATATCCTGCATCTGTCAATTTAAGGCAGTGTTTCTGTATCATTGCCTTGATCTTCATTTTCTTATTAAATTGTAATTCTGCTTTAGACTCTCCCCCAGGTTTGCCGTAAATCCAGTATAAAATTTAGTGTGCTCATCCCTTGTTTTCCTCCCAAAGCAGGATTTCCCATCCTGAAACCTTCACTAGATGAAGGAGGAGGCTGTGAGGAAGAGGAAGATGCCCCAGAAGCCCCAGGCAGGTGAGGAGGAAGTCAGTGCCCCTTTCCCCCTCTCTCCTGCTCCATCTCCCAGCCCAGCACAGCCCCTGGCTGCAGGACAACCCTGCTGCCAACCCCGTCCTGCCGGGATGCACTGGGGGGATCTCCTTCCCCTTCCCTCTGGCATGGAGGCAAATCCCATCCTCTCCTTGTCCTTCCTCCCCCAGGGAAGAAGCTGAGGATGGAGACCAGGGAGGACAAATCCCCACAGCAGAACCATGTGGAAGAGGCCATTTTGAGTGGCTCCTCACTGCAGAATTCCAACTTAGAGGAAAATCCCCAGAGTTTCCACAGGAGGAAGGGCTGCAAACCCAGTCCAGGGTGCTCTGAGGAGGAAAGACCCACCCTGAGCCAGGAAGGTGGACAGAGCTTCAGCCAGAGCTCAGAGATGGTGGTCCCTGAGCAGCTTCATGATCGGGAGAAGCCCCACAAGTGCTTGGAGTGTGGGAAGTGCTTCAGGAAGAGTAACCACCTGATCCGCCACCAGATGATCCACACTGGGGAATGGGCCTATGAGTGTGGGGAGTGTGGGAAGGGCTTCAGCTGAAGCTCCGCCCTCATCACCCACCAATGCATCCACACTGGGGAGAGGCCCTACGAGTGTCCCCAGTGTCAGAAGAAGTTTCGGACCAGCTCTGATCTCCTCTGCCATCAGCGGATTCACACCGAGGAGAGGCCCTTCCGCTGCCCTGACTGTGGGAAGGGCTTCAAGCAAAACTCCACCCTCGTCAACCACCAGCGCATCCACACTGGGGAGAGGCCCTACGAGTGTCCCCAGTGTGGGAAGAGCTTCACCACCAGCTGTAACTTGACCAGACACCAACGGAGCCACCAGTAAGGGAAGCCCTGCAAATGCCCCAGCTGCAGGAAGATCTTCATGCACGCTCCAGCTTCATCTCCCATTAGAGGGCCCACATTGGCAAGAGTCCTGGGGATCCATGTTCCCTGTAATCCATGCTGGGAAGACACCTGTCCCTTTTCCTGCCTGTGCTGATGATATGATGTGGGATTGAAAAACATGATGGTCTGGCCATTGACATGTCATTACATTCACTCCCACCTCAGGTCGTTGCCAGGGGCAGGAAAGGGAGTCTCTCTTTCCCTCAGTGAGGAGAAGGGTCTCTTTCCAGGCAGAGCACATTGTGGCCAGGCAGACCCAGTGAGTTGTGTTTTAATTTTCCCTGTAAACAGTTTTATTTATCCCTTCTGTTATCAATCTTGTTTTTGTTTCTCTTTGTTCCTTATCTCGTTGCTGTTCCCAATAAATTGTTCTTATCCCAGCCCAGGATCTTTGCCTTTTGTGCTTTCCATGGGAGGCAGGAGGGCAGCGAGGGCAGCACGGTTTTAGTGGGGGCAGGAAATTGGGGAATCCCATTCCTGAAGCCTGGCCCGTGGAAACCGAGCATCCCAGCTGGTGCCAGCCCTTGTGGCCTTGGCAAGCACCCCTGGCATGGGGTCTCCATGGAGTTGCCAAGGGACTGAGCATAGCAACAGGGGGGTCTGGTGATGGTTGCCATGGAAATTGACCATAGCAACAGGGGGCTGGTGATGGTTGCCATGGAAACTGACCATAGCAACAGGGGGCATGTGATGGTTGCCTGTTAAGGATCAGATTTGTCACAGGCCCTCAGAGGGGCTCCATGGGGACTTTCCAAGAGTCTCCAGGCTGTTCCAGAGCTGGGATGTCACAGGCACAGACAGGGGCTCCATGCAGCCTTCCCAGAACTTTCTGGGGATGGTAAAGAGCCCTGTGGTCAGAGGCAGTCACAGCCATTCCATGGTGACATCCCAGGGCACCTTGGGCTGCAAAGGCACCGATCTGTCACAGGCACTCATGGGGGCTCCACGGTGACATCCCAGGAGTCCCCAGGCTGCCAAAGAGCCGGGATGTCCCAGACACTCACAGGGGTTCCTGTCATGGGCACGGTGGGAGCTTCAGGCAAAAGCTTTATTTCTTTATTGGAGAAACTCCTGCTGAGACATGAGGTGGAGAAATGACAGCCAACAGCCACCATGGATTCTCAAATCCCTGCAGGACCCCTAGACTTCTCAAATTCCTTCTAAGAGAGGAGACTGGCAGCGGCTGGATCACATTCCTGCCCCTGACTTTGTCAAAGTTCGAAAGCATTGGACAGGTGAAATTGAACTTTAACACAATTTGTCCTACAGGATTAATGATAGAATACCAGATAAATTAGTATAAATACACCTCTGATTGATTCTGCTCATGATCAGATGGAAAGATCACTAGCACAGTTATTTACTCCACAGTACAGGAGCTATAACAATTATTAGAATATCGTGCTCTAGGAAGCAATTTTGAAGTCAACAGGGCCTTGCTGGAGCTGTTGGAGCCCATTGCAGGCAGAGCCTCCTGCTCCAGCAGGAACTGCCTTTCCTATGCCATCAGCAGGGCAGGTCCCGCTGCAGGAAAAGCCCCAGACCAGCCCCAGCACAGAGAAGGCCTCGGGCACAAGGGCAGAGTGCCGTGCTGGGAGCTGTGCCAGGGAGAGCCTGAGGCACCAAAGGCACCTTGGCAGCAGCAGCTGCTTGCAGGCCATGGCCAGAAGCCTCCCTTGGCAGCCCGGCCTGGTGGCCACCACTGCAGAGCTGCTGCCTCAGGGCTCATTCCTGGCTGGCCTCTGAAAAGCCACTTCTGCTCCAGGAGCCTGACTGGGAAGCCATTGGCCCCAGCACCATGGGGACAAGATATCAATGACAAAACTCTTCAGGCCAGCAGAGCCAAGGCAGGGGCAGAGGAAAGGGCAGAGCCAGGCCCAGGGGACAGGGCTGCCATGGTGATGGCTGTGAGGTCACTGCCCCTGCAGCAGCCTGGTTGCCCTCAGCAGACATTCTGGCCAGAAGCATTGTGAGGGCACCCAGCAGAGCAGAGAACCCACACTACAGGAATTCTGCCACTGGGGAGGGCAGGGGGTTTCACCTGGGTCAGGTTGCACAAAGCTCCTGATCTTGGACAATTCCTGGGATGGGGCATCCAATTCTCTGGAAAAACAGCTGCAGTTTCATGTCACTTTCATAATAGTAAAATATTTCCTCTTCTAACAAATAGAAATCCACCCTCATTAAGTTTAGAGATATTGACCCTTGTTTTGTCACTGCAAGATTTGAGAGAAAATAACTTTGATCACTGTTTTTCCATTTTCACAGACCTTGGAGAAGACCCAAAAATCTCCCAGGATGGGGTTTTGAGGCCTCATCATAAAACCAGGAGGGAGAGGTAGAGGGCTCTGTGCTCAGTGGGGTGGAGACTGAGGACAGAACAGGAATAGCCTGGGAGGGATGGAAGGGTGATTTCAGAGAGGCTGGAGCTTTTCTTCCTAGTGGGAATGAGCCTGAAGAAGACATAATAGCACCAAGGGCAGCTGGGGAGGCCCAGAGTGGACACCAGGAGAAAGGAATTTCCCTGCCAGGGCAGGGCTGAGGTGCAGCACGTCCCCCAGCAGGAGCCTGGAGCAGCCCAAGGCTTTGTGTGGGCAGGCAGAGGCAGGCAGGAGGCAGAGCTGTCAGCAAAGGAAGGGGCCAGCCAGGTGGGGCAGCCAGGGGATGCCCACAGCCTGCAGGGACAGAGGCGCAGGTTTGCTCAGCACCAGAGACACCTTTGCCTTGCTTGTCCCCACCTGTCATCACTGCCACCAGTGTTCTGCTCTACCTGGAACCTGGGGACACTTTCTCAGTCCTGTCCCTCAGAAGGATCTATTTAAAGTATGAGAAACTTTAGTGTTTCACCCTCTTTTTGAGTCCCTGAGAAGTTCTTTGAGCACACTGTGAGGGACTGACTCTGATGCAAAGAGCACCAAAGCCCTAGAGGGTCATTACAGTCCTTGTGCTGTGTCTGTGCTGCTGAGCTGGGCCGGGCTCCTGGCCCAGAGGCAGCTCCTGGCAAGGGCAGCAGAGCTGCAGAGAGACAGCTCTGGCCAGGAGCAGCTCCTGTGCACAGCCCAGCAGGGCTGGGGCACTGCCAGGGCCCCTCAGGGACACCAGCAGGGCACAGACAAAGCTCCCAGGGGCTAAGCACTGGCAGGGGCTGTGGCATGTCCCAGAGGGGGCTGTGTCACAGCAGCTCCTCTGTGCCTGTGTCATGGAGGCACAGAGCAGCTGTGATGTCAGCAAGGGACTGTGTGACAGCACAGAGTGGGCTGTGTAAGGTCACAGATTGGGCTGTGACATCACAGAGTTCTTTGTGTGAAGTTACTGAGCAGCTACAGCATCATAGAGGGGACTGTGTGACATCACAGAGCAGGCTGTGAGATCATGGCATGGCTGTATGACATCACAGAGCTGGCTGTGAGGTCAAAGTGTTTGCTGTGACATTACAGAGTGTTAGTATGACATCACAGAGAGGGTTTCGTGACATCACTGAGGGGGTTGTGACATCACACAGCTGTCTGTGACAACATAGTGTGAGGCCATAGAGCAGATCTTGCCATAATAGAGGGTGGCTATGTGACATCAGAGAGTGAGTTGTGACATCACTGGGTGGCTGTGAAACATCATAGAGCAGCCTGTGATGTCACATAACAACTGTTACATCACATGGTGACTTTGTTACATTACAGCATCTTCTGTGATGTGAAGCTGCATGACATTGCAGGGTGACGTCCCAGAGTTGGCTGTGTGACATCACAGGGGACTGTGTGACATCACAGGGGCCCTGACCCCCTCTCACAGTTCCCCCCAGAGCAGTCCAACCCTGCTTGTGCACAGCGGGGTCCCCTATCCCCCGGGGTCCCCCTGCCCCCGGCGCTGCAGCCTCCCCCAGAGGATGTTCTACGAGATTGACCCCAGAGCCTGACACGGGGACAGGGGGCCGGGGCCCTGGGGGTTGCACAGGGGGACAGGGACCCCCGGCAGAGTCCCCGTGTCCCCCAGGGCCAGAGCCTGGGCCAGGGCTCCTTCACCCTGCTACCAACGAGGCCTTGAGAGCACTGAAAAAATCCCCAGCAAGGGAGCAGCAAAAACCAGATTGAATATTAAGGGACAGCAGCACAAAGTTCCTTGGCAAGAGTCACTCTGCTCCTGACTGGACACTTCAGGCACACCAAGGAAACAAAGCAACAACTAAACCTAACTAAGTATAGGCAGTCAAACCAGAAATTAACTGAGAACTGTCCCTCTGTGTGTGTGACACAGAAGGACAGTGAAGGCAAGGATAAAAGGAAAACAGCCTAAAAGATCAACGTAGCTCAGACTTAATAGGACACCTTTAACTTGCACCTAAACCTTAACTGATACCTTAAACTTGACAATTTAGCAAAAGAACAGCACTTAACAGTATTTAAGCAAACTTATAACCTATGACTTAGCAATTTAACCGAGGAATAACACTTAACAAAACTTAGCTAATAACTTAAATTAAACTTTACAACTTAGCAAAAGAACAACTCTTAGAAGCATTTAACTTAGCTTAGACCTCATGACTTTACCTTACTTACTAATATCTGCATATCTGACTGACTCAGCTATCCAAGGCACTCAAACCCCTCAGAGAGCAGCATTTCTGCCACATTTCCCCAGCACAGGCACTCCTGTGTGCACACAGACACCAAGAGTCAGTGCAAGGCACCTGGGAGAAATTCCCCTGAGGGCAGGAAATGCTCCCTGTGGATCCTTTGGCATCTCCCCAGCGGGTGAAGGGTTGAGCCTGGAGGAGTGGGGGGATCGGCCCAGGCTCCGTCGTTGTTGGGGATCCCCGAGTGCAGCAAACGGGAGAGTTCCCGGCTGGGAGAGGCCCCACTCAGAGGGAGTCACTGGCCCAGGAGAGCTCCAAGGGCTCCTTTTGGAGCGCTGTTTGCAGGGCCCCAAGAGAGGGGCTTCAGTGCCAGCAATGGTTCATCCTGGCCGCACTTGGCACCAACAGCTTTCTTTGGCAGTGTGAGAACAGGGATGTTGTGCCACTGAGGGAACAAAACCAGTTCCCAGGGCTGCTCCTACAGAAAGCAGGAGCTGGTTGGGCAGCAGCAGTGCCTGGAGCAGACAGTGCTTGTGATGAGCTGCAGAGGAGCTGAGCCCAGGGGCTGTTGGCCAAGGCCGAGGCCTAAGGAGCATTTCTCAGCTGGCAGGGCGGCCTGAGAAGGGGAGGGGGGAATGCAGCAGCAGAGGGCCCATGGAACCAAGGGAGCATTGTGACACTGTGGGGCCCTGTGAGACCAAGGGAACATTGTGACACTGTGGGGCCTCATGGAATCATGGAGAGCACTGTGACATTGCTGGGCCTCATGGAACCAAGGAGACCATACTGACAATGTGTGGCTCCATGGAATGCAGGGATCATTGTGACACTGAGAGTCCCAAGGACAACCAAAGGTCCATTGTGACACTGTGGGGCCTCCTGAAACTTAGGAGGCCATTATGACACTTGGAGCTGTCATGGAAACAAGAAGCCATTGTGACATTTCAAGACCCCATGGAGCCATAGGTCCATTGTGACATTGCAGGACCTCATGGAACCATGGAGACACCATTAAGACACTTCATGGCCTCATGGAACCAAGGGGCCACTGTGACACTGAGGGGCACCATGGAACCACGGAGACCATTGTGACACTGAGGGGACTCATGGGCTCATGGAGACCATTGTGATGACATGAGGACCAATGGAATAAGTAAAGCATTGTGACACTGTCAGGCTTCATGGAACCAGTGAGACCACTGTGACCCTGGGGGTCCCCACAGAACCAAGAGGACCATTGTGATACTGTGGGGCCTGGTGAAACCAAGAGGCCTTTGTGACACTGCAGGGCTGCATGGAACCAAAGGCCCATTGTGAAATTAAAGGGCCTGATGTCATCAGGGGTCCATTGTGACACTGTGGAACCAAAGGAGACCATTGTGACACTGCAAATGTTCTAATGAATATGTTCTATTTGAAAAGACAGTGAGAAAACATTTTTAGGTCCTGTTTTAAGTCCATTTTTTTCCGCTGTTAATAACAATCTCCAATTGACACTGAATCCAAGTACCTCCTCATGCAGTTTGAATGGATATGTAAATCAAGACCCTTCATGGCTGACAATCAATCAGACTCTGTCCCTACCCCCACCCCACCATTTCCCCCATCCAAGCCCTGGCACTCAGAGCAGCCTTGGGCAAATCTGAGCTCCCTCCAGCCCAGGCTGCACCTGCAGCTTTCAGCTCCTTGGCTCCAACTCCCACCTGCTTTCCTTGCAGAAGGAGCTGCCTGAGACACAGAGGGATGTTCATTTCTTGTCAGCCAACAAAGCCAAGGGAAGGCACAGCTCCATCAAATGCAAAAGTCTTTTTTCTCCCTGGCTCTGCCCCTGATCCCCAAAGCCTGTCCAGTTTCCTTCATCCCTGCATTGCCAGGGACTCTCTGGGACAAGGGAGCTCTGCTCTGGGGATGGAGGGAGGTCCAAGTGCCACCACTGGAGTAGGAAACACAATTCATCAGGTTTGTGTCCTTTAGGAGTCAGTAACTGGTGAGACTAAGAGGCACAGAAAGTTTCTCCTTATGGCCAACAGACCACAGTTAAACAGGACACAATTTAATAACAATCTCACTCTTCCCTGAGCCGTGTGCAAAGTCCCAGCAGTGCCTGATGAGTCCACCATCCACAAGTGATTTCCATACTAGAATGAATTTTAGACAAGAATGGTTCTGTGACAGATATAAAAACAGTTAAGTTCTTGTATCAGGATGCTCATCCTAGAGTGGGGACAAAACAGCTCCAACAATTCCTGATTTGCAAAGCTGTCAGTGGTGGATGGAGAAGGGAGGTCAGGCTGCTCTTGGTGCTGAGGAAATGCTGAAACCAGCCTGACTCATTTCATCTCCTCCTGTCCTGGCTGATCTCCCCTCTTTCCCCTTCCACCCATTGGCTTTTGTCTCCCCCCAGGCCCCCGGTGAAGAGCCTGGCTCTGTGTTCTCCATCCCCTCCTCGCTGGCACTGCCAGGCTGGGATGAGGAGCCCCTCAGCCTTCCCTGCTCTGGGCTGGACAATCCCAGCTCCCTCAGCCTCTGCTCACAGCCCAGGGGCTCCAGCCCCACCTTGGAGGCCCTTCCCAGACCCTGCTCCAGCTGCCAGACATCTTTCCTGCCCTGGGCAACCCAAGCCAGGCCACAGTGACCTGGATAATCCCCGTCCTTGATGTCCTGCTCACACAGCCCTGGCCCCTTGTCGCCATGTCAGGCTCTGGGGTGGATCCTGTGGAACATCCTTTTGTGGAGGCTGTGGCTCCAGGTGGGCCAGGGGGATCCCGGGGGACAGGGACCCCGCTGGGCATGGACAGCATTGGACTTGTTGGGAGAAACTGTGAGGGGGAGCTGGGGCCGAGTGACCAACCCAGTGACCTGACACAGCCCTGCTAGGATGGCACACAGCCCCTCTGGGATGTCACAGCCTGCTCTGTGAGCTCACAGCCCCTTCTCTAATGTCACACAGCTGGTCGCTGATGTCACAGCCAACTCTGTGATGTCATCATCTGCTCTGTGATGTCACAGAGGCAGTCTATGATGTCACAGCTGCTGGATGACGTCACATAACCGACTCTCTGATGTCATAGCCCACTCTGTGACCTCATGTTACCAGATGATCAATTGCCTACACCAGGTCAGCTGACACCTGGAGCTTGTTCTCCACATCCCCAGGCCTATGGAAACCACACAAGGCCCATTGTGTGAGAAGGGGAACTGGAAGTTCACCAGCCTCAGGGTCCTGCCAGCTCAGCCAGGCCCTCTGGAACATTGGGGTCCACGACCACCAGGGACCACCAGAGAGACCCCCAGGACAGAAGAACACTTGGGTAAAGGGGAGGGGAAATATGTTAATGATTTTGGGGAAATGATTATCATATGTGTGTTTAGTCCAGGACAATCAGTGAATATGTGTGCAAAATACAGAAAATAAAGAGAAACTTTCCTGTACTCAGCCTGCAGGGCTTTGGGAGGAGCTCTCCCCCGTGCATCCAGCTGAATAAAGAATGCTGATTCTTAATGCTACACTGGGGTTAAGGAGTTTTCTGTTTCACTGAATTTTTGGTAACACTCCCACTGCCAAGGAAAGCTCTGTCTGCTGCTGTTCACAGACAGAGAAGGGCTGGGGGCAGATGTGGGGCTCAGAGGCTGCCTGGGGCACAGTGACCATGAAATAATCAAGTTTTCAATGTTCTGTGAACGAAGGAGGGGCAGCAACAAAACTTCTACACTGGAATTAGGAAGGGCAGACTTTGGCCTATTTAGGATGCTGATTTGGGGAGTATCAAATCAGGTCCTGATTTATTTTAAGGGAAACCCCCCTTAAAAACAAAGGGGTCCAGGAAGGACACACGTTTCAATAAGGTAATTTCAGGGGGAAAGAGCAACCTGTCCCAGTGTAGCAAAAGATGAGCTGGTGAGGACAATGACTGGCCTGGCTGCCCATGGAGCTTTTGTGGGAACTCGGGGGATAAAAGGACTGGCAACTCAGGAAGCATTTAAGGATTTAGGTTATTCAGAAAGAAAAGTTAAGATGTGAAAGCTCAATTAGAACTTAACCTGGCAGCTTCTGTAAAAAAAATGTTTCTAAAAAAAAAATTATAGCAAAAGTAGGGAGAAGGAGAACCTCTACTATTTATTGGATGCAGTAGAAAATACAGTAACTAAAGATAAGGAAAAGGCTGAGCTACTTAACACCTTGTTTTTCTCAATTTTCAATAGTAGGACAGGCTGTCCTGAGCTGGTAGATGGGCACAGGGAGCAAAACAGCCCCCTGGAATCCAGAAGGAAGCAGCTGGGGACCTGCTGAGCCACTCAGATGCTCACAGGTGTCTCTGGGATCCATCCTAGGGAAAGTACAGAGCCCCAGGGTTTCATTAGCAGAAGAGACCCTCAACATGCCAAGGTCAGCTGGACTCAGTCAGGTGGCCTCTGGGAGGGTAAGACAGACCATTTCCATGTTCCCTTGGTTTTATGGGGCCCTTCAGTATCATAATGGTGCCTTGATTCCATGCGGTCCAGTAGTGTCACAATGGTCTCCATGGTTCCCCAGGCCCCACAATGTCACGGGACTCCTCTGTTCCATGAGCACTTCAATGTCACAATGGACATTTGACCCTGGGGGTTTGCAGTGTCACAATGGTCTCCTTTGGCTCCACAGTGTCACAATGGACCATTGATGACAGGAGGCCCCTCTGTGTCACCCTGGAGCTTTGGTTCCATTCAGCCCTGCAGTGTCACAAAGGCCTTTTGGTTTCTCAAGGCCCCACAGTATCACAATGGTCCTCTTGGTTCTGTGGGGACCCTACAGTCACAGTGGTCTCACTGGTTCCGTGAGGCTTCATAGTATTACAATGCTTTGCTTATTCCATGGGGCCTCATAGTGTCACAATGGTCTCCATGATCCCATGAGTCCCCTCAGTGTCACAATGGCTGCTTGGTCTCGCAAGGCCCACTGTGTCACAATGGTCCCTTGGTCTCACAGGGCCCCACAGTGTCACAATGGTCCCTTGGTCTCACAGGGCCCCACAGTGTCACCATGGTCCCTTGGTGTCACAGGGCCCCACAGTGTCACAATGGTCCCTTGGTTCCATGGGCCCTGTGCTGCTGCATTCCCCCCTCCCCTTCTCAGGCCGCCCTGCCAGCTGAGAAATGCTCCTTGGGCCTCGGCCTTGGCCAACAGCCCCTGGGCTCAGCTCCTCTGCAGCTCATCACAAACACTGTCTGCTCCAGGCACTGCTGCTGCCCAACCAGCTCCTGCTTTCTGTAGGAGCAGCCCTGGGAACTGGTTTTGTTCCCTCCGTGGCACAACATCCCTGTTCTCACCCTGCCAAAGAAAGCTGTGGATGCCAAGTGCGGCCGGGATGAACCATTGCTGGCACTGAAGCCCCTCTCTTGGGGCCCTGCAAACAGCGCTCCAAAAGGAGCCCTTGGAGCTCTCCTGGGCCAGTGACTCCCTCTGAGTGGGGCCTCTCCCAGCCGGGAACTCTCCCATTTACTGCACTCGGGGATCCCCAACAGCGACGGAGCCTGGGCCGATCCCCCCACTCCTCCAGGCTCAACCCTTCACCCTCTGGGGAGATGCCAAAGGATCCACAGGGAGCATTTCCTGCCCTCAGGGGAATTTCTCCCAGGTGCCTTGCACTGACTCTTTGTGGAGCATCCTCTGGGGGAGGCTGCGTCGCTGGGGGCGGGGGGACCCGGGGGGACAGGGGAGCCCGCTGTGCACGAGCAGGGTTGGACTGCTCTGGGGGGAACTGTGAGGGGGGCTGGGGCAGAGTGTCCTCCCCAGTGACCTCACACAGCCCCTGTGATGTCACACAGCCCCTGTGATGTCACACAGCATCCTGTGATGTCACACAGTCAATGATGAGATGTTACCCTATGATGTGATACAGCTGCTCTGTGATGTCACAGAAGTGTCTGTGATGTCACAGAAGTCTCTGTGACATCACAGACTGCTCTATGATATTACACAGCCACCCAGTGATGTCACCACTCTCTGATGTCACTGACCCACCCTCTATGATGGCAGAGTCTGCTCTATGGCCTCACACTATGATTGCACAGACAGCTGTGTGATGTCACAACTCCCTCAGAGATGCCACAAGACCCACTCTGTGATGTCATACTGACACTTTGTAATGTCACAGCACAGACTTTCACCTCACAGCCAGGTCTATGATGTCATACAGCCATGCCATGATGTCACAGCCTGCTCTGTGATGTCACACAGTTCCCTCTATGATTTTGTAGCTGCTCAGTGACCTCACACAATGAGCTCTGTCATGTCACAGCCCAATCTGTGACCTCACACAGCCCACTCTGTGCTGTCACACAGCCCCTTGCTGACATCACAGCTGCTCTGTGCCTCCATGACACAGCCACAGAGGAGCTGCTGTGACACAGCGCCCTCTGGGACATGCCACAGCCCCTGCCAGTGCTGAGCCCCTGGGAGCTCTGTCTGTGCCCTGCTGGTGTCCCTGAGGGGCCCTGGCAGTGCTCCAGCCCTGCTGGGCTGTGCACAGGAGCTGCTCCTGGCTAGAGCTGTCTCTCTGCAGCTCTGCTGCCCTTGCCAGGAGCTGCCTCTGGGCCAGGAGCCTGGCCCAGCTCAGCAGCACAGACACAGCACAAGGACTGTAATGACCCTCTGGGGCTTTGGTGCTCTTTGTGTCTGCCATGTCTCTGATATTTCAGAGACTTGGTGACAGCAAGGCCTCACAGAACAAGGAGTCAGGTGTGAGACTGTGCAAACTCATGGAACAAAGGGTCCATTGTGACTCTGCAGAACCCCATGGAACCAAAATCCATTTTGGCACACTGGGGCTACATTGAACCGATTGTGATACACCACTTGGTGATACTGCAGATCCAAGGACACCATTGTGACCCTGAGAAACCTCTTGGAACCAAGGGGCCATTCTGACTCACCAAGGCCTTGTGGAATCATGGGTCCATTGTGACACTGTAGAACCAAGGAGACTGCTGTGGGCAGTGTGAAAGCTCATGGAACCAGAAATCCATTGTGACACAGCAAGGCCTTGTGGAACCAAGGGTCCCTTGTTAAACTCTGTGGCCTCATGGAATCATGAGCCATTGTGACACAGCGTGGCCACATGGAGCCAAGGGGCCACTGTGACACCGCAGATCCAAGGAGACCATTGTGACTGAGGAACCTCATGGAACCGAGAGTTGATTGTTACACTGTGGGGCCGGTGGAACCAAGGGGAACGCAGTGACTTTGTGGGGCCTCATGGAACAATGGAGACTAATCTGACACTTTGGGACCCACTGGAACCAAGGGGCCATTATAGCATGGCAGGGCCTCATGGAACCAAGGGGACTACAGTGAACCCTGGGGGTCTCCATGGGATGAAGGGTCCAAGGAACCAAGGATACCATTGTGACACTCTGGGGCATCATGGAACCAAAGGTCCATTGTGACACAGCAGGGCCTTGTGGAGCCAAGGGGACCACAGTGACACTGCGGGGCTCCATGAAACCAATGGTCTGTTGTGACACTGCGAGGCCTTATGGAATCATGGAGACCATGGTGACACCAAAGGCCTCATTGAAACAAGGGGCCATTGTGACACTAGAAGGCCTCTTGGAAGCAAGGAATCATTGTGGTACCATGGAGCGTTGGCAGGCCAAGGGGCAGTTGTCACACTGTGTGGCACCAAGGAGTCCATTGTGACACTACAGGGCCCCATGGAACTAAGGATTTGTGGAACAGTGCTGGAACACATGGAACCAAAAGTCTATTGTGACACTGCGGGGCCTCATGGAATCCTGGAGGCCATGATGACACTTTGAGGTCTCGTTGAATCAAGGGGCTCTGCAGGGCCTCATGGAACCAAGGAGCCCCTTCTGACATTGTGAGTCCCCATGGAACCAAGGTCAAGTGTGACACCATGGAACCAAGGAGACTGTTGTTGTCTGGTTTTGGCAGTACAAAAGCTCATGGAACAAAAAGTCCATTGTGACATTGTGGGGCCTCATAGAACCAAGGAGACTGACATGACACTTTGGGACCCACTGGAACCAAGGGGCCATTGTGACACCACAGGGCCTCATAGAACCAAGGAGCCATTGTAGCACAGCAGGGCCTCATGGAATCAAGGGGATCACAGTGACCCTGTGGGGCTCCACAAGGGGCCCTGGGGCTCTGTAAGGGGCTGTGGGGCTCCATGAGACCATGGGGCCATTTTGACTGTGGAACCAAGGATACCATTGTTATACTATGGGGCATCATGGAACCAAGGAGGCCATTGTGAACCAGCAGGGGAACCTGCTGAGACAATTGTGACACTTCAAGGGCCACTGTGGAGCTGCAGGGCCTCGTGGAACCAATGAGACCATTGTGACATGGCACAGCCTCATGGGAGCAAGGGGCTGCTGTGACACTATGGGGCCTTGTAGACCTGAGGGGCCCTTGTGACCCTGTGTGGCACCATGGAACCAAGGAGAGCACTGTGACATTGCAGGGCTCCGTGGAACTGGGAACTCGTGTGGCAGGGAGGAGCCCAACTGACAATGAATCCAAGTACCTCCCCATGCAATTGGAATAGATATGAAAATCCAGACCCTTCATGGCTGACAATCAATCAGACTCTGTCCCTGCCCCCACCCCACCATTTCCCCCATCCAAGCCCTGGCACTCAGAGCAGCCTTGTGCAAATCTAAGCTCCCTCCAGCCCAGGCTGCACCTGCAGCTTTCAGCTCCTTGGCTCCAGCTCCCACCTGATTTCCTTGGAGAAGGAGCTGCCCGAGACACAGAGGGATGTTCATTTCTTGTCAGCCAACAAAGCCAAGGGAAGGCACAGCTCCATCAAATGCAAAAGTCATTCTTCATCCTGGCTGTGCTATGCCCCTGATCCCCACAGCCTGTCCTGTTTCCTTCATCCCTCCTTTGCCAGGGACTTTCTGGGATAAGGGAGCTCTGCTCTGGGGATGGAGGGAGGTGCAAGTGCCACCACTGGAGTGGGAACAACTCATCAGGTTTGTGTCCTTTGGGGGGTCAGGAACTGGTGAGACTCAGAGGCACAGCAAGTTTTTCTTCATGGCCAACAGACCATGGTTGAACAGGACACAATTTAATAACAATCACGCTCTTCCCTGAGCTATGTGCAACGTCCCAGCAGCGTCTGATGAGTCCACCATCCACAAGGGATTTCCATACTAAAAGTAATTTTTGACAAACGTGTCTCTGTGATAGATATAAACACAATTAGATTCTTGTATCAGAATACTCATCCTGGAGTGGGGGCAAAACAGCTCCAACAATTCCTGATTTGCAAAGCTGTCCGTGGTGGATGGAGAAGGGAGGTCAGGCTGCTTTTGGTGCTGAGGAAATGCTGAAACCAGCCTGACTCATTTCATCTCCTCCTGTCCTGGCTGATCTCCCCTCTTTCCCCTTCCACCCATTGGCTTTTGTCTCCCACCAGGCCCCCGGTGAAGAGCCTGGCTCTGTGTTCTCCATCCCCTCCTCGCTGGCACTGCCAGGCTGGGATGACGAGCCCCTCAGCCTTCCCTGCTCTGGGCTGGACAAGCCCAGCTCCCTCAGCCTCTGCTCACAGCCCAAGGGCTCCAGCCCCACCTTGGAGGCCCTTCCCAGACCCTGCTCCAGCTGCCAGACATCTTTCCTGCCCTGGGCAACCCAAGCCAGGCCACAGTGACCTGGATAATCCCCGTCCTTGATGTGCTGGTCACACAGCCCTGGCCCCTTGTCCCCATGTCAGGCTCTGGGGTGGATCCTGTGGAACATCCTTTGGTGGAGGCTGTGGCTCCAGGTGGGCCGGGGGGATCCCGGGGGACAGGGACCCCGCTGGGCATGAACAGCATTGGACTTGTTGGGAGAAACTGTGAGGGGGAGCTGGGGCAGAGTGACCAACCCAGTGACCTGACACAGCCCTGCTGGGATGTCACACACCCCCTCTGGGATGTCACACAGCCCCTCTGGGATGTCACAACCTGCTCTGTGAGCTCACAGCTCCTTCCCTAATGTCACACAGGCGGTCTCTGATGTCATGGCTCTGTGATGTCATAGTCTGCTCTATGATGTCAGACATCTGCCCTGTGATGTCACAGCTGGCTCTGTGATGTCACAGAGGCAGTCTGTGATGTCATAGCTTCTCAATGACCTCACATCCCCCACTCTGTGATGTCATAGCCCACTCTGTGACCTCATGTTACCAGATGATCAATTGCCTACACCAGGTGAGCTGACACCTGGAGCTTGTTCTCCACATCCCCAGGCCTATGGAAACCACACAAGGCCCATTGTGTGAGAAGGGGAACTGGAAGTTCAGCAGCCTCAGGGTCCTGCCAGCTCAGCCAGGCCCACTGGAACATTGGAGTTTTCAAGTTTTCAATATTCTGGGTAAGAAAGAGAGGCAGTAACAAAACTTGTACACAGGAATTAGGAAGGGCAGACTTTGGCCTGTTCTGGATGCAGATTTGGGGAGTACCAAATCAGGTACTGATTTATTTCAAGGGAAACAGCCCTTAAAAACAAATGGGGTCCAGGAAGGATGAACACATTTCAAGAAAGTAATCTTAAGGGGGAAGGAGCTGCCTGTCCCAGTGTGGCAAAAGATGAGCTAGTAAGGAAAATGACTGTCCTGGCTGCCAATGGAGCTTTTGTGGGAAAGGGGAAAATGGACTGGAAACTCAGGAAGTGTTTAAGGATGTCATTAGGTTATGCAGAAAGAAAAGTTGATACTTGAAAACTCAATCAGAACTTAACCTTTCAGCTTCTGTAAAAAATAAAAATGATTTTTTAAAAAAAATTTTAGCAAAAGGAGGGAGAAGGAGAACCTCTACTCTTCATTGGATGCAGTGGGGACTACAGTAACTAAAGATAAGGAAAAGGCTGAGCTACTTAACACCTTGTTTCTCTCAATTTTTAATATTAGGACAGGTTGTCCTCAGGACAAGTGTTCTCCTGAGCTGGTAGATGGGCACAGGGAGCAGAACAGCGCCCTGGAATCCAGGAGGAAGCAGCTGGGGACCTGCTGAGCCACTCAGATGCTCACAGGTGTATGGGATCAGATAGGATCCATCCCAGGGGGATGAGGGAGCTGTGGATGAGCTCCCCAAGCTACTCTCCATCATTTACCATCAGTCCTGGCTCAGCAGGGAGGGCCCAGAGCACTGGAGGTGCCAGGGTGAGCCCATCCCCAGGAAGGGCTGGAAGGAGGAGCTTGGGAGCTCCAGGCCTGTCAGCCTGACCTGGGTGCCCAGCAAGGTTATGGAACAGATCACCTTGAGTGCCATCACAGGGCACCCACAGGATGGCCCAGGGATCAGAGCCAGCCAGTGTGGATTTAGGGGTGGCAGGTCCTGCCTGACCAGCCTGGTCTCCTTTTATGCCCAGGTGACCCAGCTGTGGATGGGGGAAAGGCTGTGGATGTTGTGTGCCTGGACTCCAGCAGAGCCTTTGACTCTGTCTCTGACAGCATTCCCTGGAAAAGCTGCAGCCCACGGCTTGGGCAGGTTCCCTCCTCGCTGGGAGATTTAAGAGCTGACTGGAGGCTGGGCCCAGAGAGTGGTGGGGATGGTGCTGCACCCAGCTGCTGTCCAGGCACTGGTGCTGTCCCCAGGGATCTGTGCTGGGCCCAGTCCTGTTTAATATCTTCACTGATGGTCTGGGTGAGGGGATCGAGTGCAGCATTCACAAATTGCAGATGGCACCAAGCTGGGTGTGAGTGTGGATCTGCTGGAGGGCAGGACAAGAAGACACAGCCTTAAGCTGCACCAGGGGAGGCTCAGGCTGAACAATAGGAAGGAGTTCTTCACAGAAAGGGTGAGTGGGAACTGGAATGGGCTGGCCAGGGGGGAGGTGGCAGAGTCATTGTCCCTCTCCAGTGGCACTCAGTGGCATGGTCTGGGTGACAAGGCAGTATCAGGGCATGGGTTGGACTTGATGATCCCAAAGGTCTTTTCCAGCCTATTTGATTCTGTCATTCTCTGATGATTGGGACACTCTGGGGCCATTGTGACACTGCAGGGCCTCGTGGAACTCAGAGGACCATGGTGACACCGTGCAGCCCCACAGAACCAGGGGTCCACTGCTGTGCTGTGGGGCCAAATGGACCCAGGGAGTGCCCCGTGACACTCTGGGCCCTCGTGGAACCACAGAGGTCATTGAGACACTGCAGGGCCTTGTGTAACCAAGGGGTTTCACCATTTTGACACTGCAAAACCAAGGAGACCATTGGGGGACTGCAGGGCCCAGTGGAACCAAGGGGCCGTTCTGACACTGCAGGGACTCATGGCACCAAGGGGACATTGTGACACTGCAGGATCCTGTGTAACCAAGGGACCACTGTGACACGATGGGGCCTCAAGGGATCTGGAAGAACATGAAATTGTGTGGCCTCGTGGAAACAAGGAGTCCATTGTGACACTGAGGGGACTTGTGGAACCCCAGAGACCATGGTGACAGTGTGGGACCTCATGTGGCCATGGGGCCATTGTGACACCTTGGGGCCCCATCGAACCAAGGGGACCATTGTCACATTTTGGGGCCCCATGGAACCAAGGAGATCAGTGTGACAGTGTAGGGCCTGGTGTAACCAAGAGGCCATTGTGACACTGAGGGGCCCCATGGAACCAAGGACATCGTCGCAAATGTCACCAAGCTGGATGTGAGTGTTGATCTGCTGGAGGGTTGGAGGGCTCTGCACAGTGAGTTGGACAGGCTGGATCCAGGGGATGAATCCAACAAGGTGAGGCTGAACAAATCCAAGTGCCAGGCCCTGATATTTGGCCCTAGTGCTTCAGGCTGGGGACAGAGTGGCTGGAGAGCAGCCAGGCAGAAAGGGACCTGCAGGGACTGATGGACAGCAGGCTGGACATGAGGCAGCAGTGTGCCCAGGTGGCCAAGAAGGCCAATGGCTCCTGGCCTGGCTCAGGAATGGTGTGGCCAGCAGGAGCAGAGCTGCTGTGCCAGCACTGATCTGCCCCCAGCTCTGCACACAGACATTGCTGCTGCAGCTCCAGAGAAGGGAACACAAGGGGATCTCTGGAAAATCTTTGCTGGGAGATCCTTTAGTTCATTTATAGCCACACGGAGTGCAGCCCCTCACCGACACAGTCTGTGGCCACAGGGAAGGTGGAGAGAAACAAAGTGAGAAATGGCAAAACCAATGGCTTTTCTTTGTGGAAAATATTAAAAAACTGAAACATGGGGAAAAAAAGAACAAACCCACAAACAAACCCAAAAGAATTATCAAAGGTGATTTATATTACATGGCCTGTCCCTGCTGCAGCCCCGGCACTGCCACCCCCAGGGCTGTGCCCGGCCCCGAGAGCACTCAGGCCCTGCAGCAACACCAGGGCCACCAGGGCAGCGGGGCAGGGCCACGGCAGCAGCACTGGCAACACCAAGTGCTGCTGCTGCTGCTGGGCACAGCTGCTGGGCCAGCACTGATCTGCCCCAGCTCTGCACACAGACATTGCTGCTGCAGCTCCAGAGAAGGCAACAAAAGGGCATCTCTGCAGAAAACCCTGCTGGGAGATCCTTTAGCTCATTTAAAGGCACCAAGAGCACAGCCCCTCATTGACACAGTCTGTGGCCACAGGGTAGGTGGAGAGAAACAAAAGGGGAAATGGCACAAACAATAACATTTCTCTGTGGACCATATAGTCAGGCTTGACAGCTAGCTTACAAGCAAAGCTGAGTTAATAGATGAAATAACAATTGATGATTTTAGAGTGTATCCATAGCAAGAAAGAAGAAAAGGATTAGCATGGGAATAGATTAGAAAAGATACATGTAAATTTTTGTTAGGTAGACTAGAGGCATATGTAGATGTGTATGCATAGCTTATTAATTTTCTGTAAAACTTTTGCCAGTTATATTGATACTAATAGCTTTGTTTTATTTAATATAATAAGTTATTGTGATGTAATCAATGACTTAAAATGATGTTTTCTTAAAAGTATATAAACTAGAGAACATGAAATATAAAAACATTTTCTTCTTTGACCCTAATCACGTGTGTGTAGGTCACATCCAATCTAACAGTATCAGACAAGATTAATAAAGTAAAACAAAGAAAAAGAACCTCCAAAATGAAACCAACAAGAAGTATCAAAAACAACTTTTATTACAAGTGATTTGCAGAAATTGGTCAGCAGTTTAATGTTTCCAAAACCATCCAGTCATCAGTCTCCACACTGCAGCCTTGAGCTCCTGGTTCCTCAGGCTGTAGATGAGGGGGTTCAGGGCTGGAGGCACCACCGAGTACAGAACTGACAGGGCCAGATCCAGGGATGGGGAGGACATGGAGGGGGGCTTCAGGTCAGAAAATATGCCAGTGCTGAGGAACAGGGAGACCACAGCCAGGTGAGGGAGGCAGGTGCAAAAGGCTTTGTGCCGTCCCTGCTCAGAGGGGATCCTCAGCACAGCACTGAAAATCTGCACATAGGAGAAAACAATGAACACAAAACAGCCACAATCTAAAGAGACAGTAACAGCAAGTAACGCCAGTTCTCTGAGGTTTGAGTGTGAGCAGGAGATCTTGAGGATCTGTGGGATTTCACAGAAGAACTGGCCCAGGGCATTGCCATGGCACAGGGGCAGGGAAAATGTATTGGCTGTGAGCATGAGAGCATTGAGAAAGGCACTGGCCCAGGCAGCTGCTGCCATGTGGGCACAAGCTCTGCTGCCCAGGAGGGTCCCGTAGTGCAGGGGTTTGCAGATGGACACATAGCGGTCGTAGCACATGACGGTCAGGAGGAAATATTCTGCTGAGATGAAGAACACAAAGAAAAAGAGCTGAGCAGCACATCCAGTGTAGGAGATGTTGCTGGTGTTCCAGAGGGAATTGTGCATGGCTTTGGGGACAGTGGTGCAGATGGAGCCCAGGTCAGCGAGGGCCAGGTTGAGCAGGAAGAAGAACATGGGCGTGTGCAGGTGGTGGCCGCAGGCTACGGCGCTGATGATGAGGCCGTTGCCCAGGAGGGCAGCCAGGGAGATGCCCAGCAAGAGGCAGAAGTGCAGGAGCTGCAGCTGCCGCGTGTCTGCCAATGCCAGCAGGAGGAAGTGCCTGATGCAGCTGCTGTTGGACATTTGTGGTGCCTTGGCATGGGGATCTGTAAGAAAAGTAATCATGGAATAGTTGGGTTTGGAGAGGACTTGAAATCTCCCAGCACAGGCCGGGGGCACTTTCCCCCCACTGCCTGCCCAGGGCTCTGCTGCCTGGAGCTGTCCCTGCCAGCAGCTGCTTCCCTGTGCCCAGGGCTGGGCCCTGCCAGTGCTGCCAGAGCCCAGCCCAGCCCTGGGGGCTCAGCTCTGCCCTGCAGAGCCCTCCCAGCTCAGGCACTGCCCAGGGCCAGCTCTGGCTCTGCAGGCTCTGAGGGCAACGTCAGAGTGATAGTGGAGCCCTGGAAAATGTTAAAAATAGTCTTTGAAAATATTGGGCTTTGTGTTTTCTCAGATCACTGCACCTGCGTAAGCAGTATGATAAAAGATATAATTGTTAGATGTGATGATTGTTTAGTAATTAAATATAATTATTATATAACCCAAGGAAGAATTATGGGAAACTATGTTGGAAATTTAAAGGGAGCTATGTTTAGCTGTAATCTGTGTATACAATAGATGAATATAAGTTTAATAATTAACATGAAAGTTAAGTAATGATAGTGTATAAAACACCTTCACCTCGAATGTATGGTCAGAATCAGATTTGGGTGGAAACTACCCCGATTCCCAGAGCTCTTGAATAAAAAGCACCACATATAATCGCTTATGTGATTATGTGTTTTTGAACGCTAACAAGAGCAACCCTGAGGAGTCTGGAAAAGCAGCACTGATGCTGCCTCTAAAGGGCTCTGTGCTGATTTCTGTAACTGCCTGGTTTAGAAACATCTGAGAGGATTGGTTTTTTTTAAACCTGAACTGAGAGATAAATATCTATGTGCAATTTCCTATCAAGACAACCCTGAAAAATAGATTTAAAAACCATGATTTCCCCTTTCATCCAGTCCCTGCATCGCTGTGGTCCCTGTATAACTTACTTGGAAATGTTCTGCAGTTAAAGGCCATGCTGGGAGCAGCCCTGAACAATGCAGCATCCTCCACACAAGGAGAACACTCCCAAGCCTCACCAGCTGTCTCCCCCCACCCAGATGTTGTCCCCCAGTGCTGGGAGCAGCTGCCAGGGCTGGCTGAGAGCTGTCCCTGGCAGGCAGCAGAGTCCCTGCCCCAGCACAGCGCCCTGGGCTGCAGGACCCTGCTCTGCAGGACAGCCCTGGGCACCCCTGGCTGCTCTGCACAAGAGACAAGCAGAGAATGTACTCACAGGCTCTGCAGGCATTGGCATGTTCCAGCTGCAGGAGATGGCTCCAGGAGCTGCAGCTGCATTGTCCTGCAGCCAGAGGTTCCTGTGCCAAGGGCTGGCAGTGATTGTGCCCCAGGCACTTCTCAGCCCCTTCCCAGCCCTGACTGATTGAAGCTCTCTGTGCCTCTGTGCTGTGCCCGCGCTGGCTGCAGGCAGTGCCCCAGCCCTGCTGGGCTGGCACAAGAGCTGCTCATCAGGAGAAATGTGCTTTTGAAGCTCTTCTTGGTGACCAGGAGCTGCCTCTGTGCCAGGAGCCCAGCCCAGCTCAGCAGCACAGACACAGCACAAGGACTTTAATCAGCCTCTGGGGCTTTGTGCTCAGGCCCTGAACATCAGTCCCTGAGAGGGAGCTGAAGAAACCTCTCCAGAACTCCAAGGCAGAATCCAACTCCAAAGTTTCTTGGACTTTTAATGGGTCCCAGAGAGGGACACGACTGAGCAAGTGTCCCCAGGCCCCAGGCAGAGCAGAGAACTGCAGGCAGTGATGACAGGTGGGGACAAAGAGAAGCCAAGTCTTGGTGGCCTGGGGCACAGCAGGGTCTGTGCCAGCAAGGGCTGGGAGGAGACACCTTGTCCTGAGGCCCTGGGGCCTCCTGGCACAGCCCCAGCCAGGCTGGGCACTGTCAGCCCCTTGTGCTGCCCTCAGCATCCCCCCCTAGCCCACATCCCAGTGGCCTCAAGGATCTGCTGCAAGGAGTCCCTGGGGAGCCTTGCTTAGCAATGGCCCTGGGGGCTCCTTCATGCTCCCTGCAGGGACTGCAGGTTTTTCAAACCACTTTGGTGTGGTGGTTTGACAGGAAATGTGTTTTTTGAGATGCTGTGTTTTTGGCCAATGGATATTCAGATTTTAATATTGGCATTTAACCTGACCATTGAGACATGGACACGCCTCTGAGAACACGGGGTTAAAAGCAGAGCTCTCCCCTGGGAGGGTCCTCTTGGGTTTCCGGCGGGAAAGAGTTCGGGTCTCTCCCCCGGCCCAGCTGCTGGCTGGGCAGGGGGAGGGGAAAACCATGTGGCCAAGAGAGGTAGGCCTGAGCCCCGGGGTGGAAGGGTGGAAGAGAGAAAGAGAGAGACACCGGGAGCCATCGGGCAGCCCCCCCTGAGAGACACAGAGAGTGAGAGAAAGAGAGCCGCTGCCTGGGACTGTAACCTTGAGACTTGATAAACATGGGCCTGCGCCGGCAGCACGGCTGGGATGGAGAAGAGGGGGGGGTTCAGCCGGCCGCTTGTAGGAGCTTTTAACCCCTTTTCAGAGAATGAGAACTTTACAGATCATTGACCTCTCCTAGAAGATAGAGTGGAAGATGAGGAAGGAAATGGGCCAGTGTGAGCGAGGTCTGGGCGAGTGAGAGATAGTAAAAGAATAGAGAAGAATCCTAGTGGGAAGAGATGATGGAGTGGCTTTTGCTGGACTCTTTTTGTATAGCCATGGACAGAACCATGTTCCTTGTGATACAGAGACTGCATTCTAGGGGGAGGCAATGGCCTCAGGACCAAGAGGGTTCAGTGTTGGTGCCCCTCGGCCCCAGGGGGTAAAAATATGGGGGGGACAGGTGTCCCAAAGGAGAGATTGTGGGGACAGGTGTCCCAAAGGAGAGACTGTGCCTTTTTTGGATCAGGACAGAGCATCCTTAAAAGACAACCCTAGAAGCAGTTTTGGTCCGTGTTCAGTGGTGAGAGCACTGGACATGGAAAGGAAGAGGTCACGACGGCAGATGTACTCCGGGCGGTGCCACAAGTGACACAGGAACACACGAGGCTTCGACTGTGTTTCCAGGGGAAGCCCATGGTACAAGAAGGACTCCTCTCCTCTTGATGAACTGAGGATTGATTGTCTAAAAGGTGGTGCTGGACTGAGAGTTGGTGATTTGAGGAACAAATGTATTGGGTTGGAAATTTGGTGGGGGAGGAGGAAATGCATTTGTGAAGTTTTCATTTTCCCTGTGTGTGTGTTCCTTTTTATCTGTAGTTGTAGAGTAGTTAATAAAGTTCTGGTTCTTTTCTTTCCTAAGTAGGAGCCTGCTTTGCTTATTCCTGGTCACATCTCACAGCAGCTACCAGGGAGAATGTATCTTCATGGAGGCACTGGCATCGTGCCAGTGTCAAACCATGATAATGAGGGAGCCCAATTCAATTCCCTTAGCATTTTGAGCAAAATAACCAAGTTATTTATGTTGAAAGTCACTCCACAATTTTGAAGAGATCTTTTTAGAAAGTGTTTCTCTTGGTGACTGATTATGAGTGGCTATGGGAAGAAACTCTTTGCATTGAACCACTCAAAGCAGTAATTTCTTCCCAAAAAGTAGATGTAATTACATTTCTTGGGTGAAAAAAAGTAAGTAGTAGTGGACCAAAGGAGCTTCAAGCTGATCTCTATTTGCTGCCAATGACTGAATTAAATGCACAGGGCTCCTATCAGCTCTGCCTGACAAAATGTTGCATTTGGGTTCTTGGGGGTTTTGTCAGAAATCTTTGTAGCATGAATAGTTCATGGACTTATCTCTGCTGGCTTCAGCCATTCCTGCTGTCCATCATATCTTGCTATTATAGGGCAGCTCTTTTCATTATGTTGTCTTATAATCCAGATATCTGAGCCTTTTTCTGCTTCTAGTGCCAGTTTTCAGTAGGACAAACATTTTCTTATCTGCGAGTGTATTCAGTGGTGGCCACACAAGTGAAGGCAAGGAGCTGGCAGGTGATAATTGATGAAACTTTCTATAATGGGAAAAAACTCAGCATTCAATTTCCATCTCCTTAGAAATCTCTATTTCTTTTCTTGTCTCTTGTGCTCTTTGTGGCTGGTCTGAGGTTAGTGCTTGGAAATGCAATGATATGGATTCCAATTCTTTTGAGAGAGAATAATTTTGTACACAAAGCCAAATAAATTTAACTTTTCAATATTAGAGCAGTGTGACATCCAGGTTGGGGACCTGGCAGTGGTTGGAGCCTGGCCAGCCTCAGAACACAGAGTTTGTCCGATTTAGGTGAAATTTCATTCATTGGAGACAAAGTAAAATTGCCTCTTATTTGCTCAGCACTAGAAATCCATCTGAAGCTCATTGCCAAGACTTGCTGCTGAAGGATGGGATTAAGCCCTGCAATGGCACCATGAAACGAGAGACTGGGAGAGGAATAATAAAAACTGCCATTTCCAACCATGTGCAGGCCCTGATGTCCTGCTGTTGGCTTGGTGCTCTCAAAGGGGCTGATTTTGATGGTTTTAGAGGCGCTAAGCTGGGCAGTGAAATGCACCTCAGGCAGCAATTGCATCTCTGGTGTCTGCAAGTGCCTTCATCTCCCTTCCTGCTCCTCAGAACTGAAATTCTGCAAGGACTGAGTGAATCTGGGGCTTTGGGAAGGCCCAGTAGTGACAGATTTTGGTGAGATTTGAGTCAGGAGATGGAAGCAGCAGCAGAAGGTGCTGTAATCTTCATCCTTGTGCTCCTCTGCATGCTCATGCAGTGTGAAGGAGGCAGGGATTCCATCAAGCACCTTCTGTAGCTCCTGAGGGAAAAAAACAAGTGGCAAGTTCTTTATTTGGTTAGAGTTTCAGGCTGTGCTGCACCTCAGGGCCAGGCTCTGCCTCTCTCTGCTCCAGCCGGTGCTTCCAAGCTGTCCTCTGTGGTTTTGATTTGCAAACCACCTCTCTGACCAGCTTCCATTTTGCTTTAAAAAATTCAGCACCACGTTTGTGGCTGAACGGGTCCCAGAGCTAGGGAGAGGGATTTGAGAAGCAATTTGCATCACAGAGTTGTTACAGCGGGGAAAATGTCGCATCCCTCCTGTGCCTGGAGCTGCTAATCTTGTTCTGAACATGGAAAACCTCTTCAGCTTCTCTCATTATACCTAAATTTGATTACTGCTTTGATTTCACACCTCTTTCATGCGGGCTTTTCCTCTCTCCTTGGCTGGAATTTTCAGGCCTGAAAAGAGAAATTTTGTCAAGCCTTGGGACAGTTCCCATTACCTACCCCTGCTCCTAATGCTGCTTTTAATTATCTTGGGAAGCTGAGCAAGAGGGGAAAATGGGAGAAGTTTAGTGAGAGGAAAAGTAAGGCCCAGAGACCAAACTCTAAAGGCAGATTCTGGGTTAGCAGAGTCTGCAGTGTTGTGGGGATCTGGGCCGTGCAAACTGATGTTTTTCTCTGTGAATGGCTGATTCCTTCTGTATCTTCTGAAATTCCTGTGCATTAGGGCTGGTGCTGGAACTGCAGCCACACAAACTCCCCATGGAGCTGTGTGGGACACAGTGGGAATCATTGATTTGCTGCTTTGGATGAAAAGTTGTGACATGAACCTCAGTGTCAGGGAGGTGGCACGTTAATGCTGCTGCTGTCAGACAGTGCCCACACACCGTGTCTGGAGACAGCTCAGGAGAAGATGAAGAAAAACCAGGATTAATTCCCATGTGCCACTGAACTCTCTCAGAGAGAAACTGCTTGGAGTGAAGTCTGTGAAGTGACTGGGCAGAGCTGGATGAAAGGGACAGCTCTGAGAAGTGTGTGGTACGTCAGTGATGTCCTAATACTGATCTGTGCACAGAGATGAAAAAGTATCAGTTTGCATGGCCTGAATGTCTGGGTCTGGAAATTGTGTGTTGCAGAAGCTGTGCTGAGCTCATCTGGCTCTGAAATATCATCTCTACACCTTAGCCAGGAACAGCATCAGAGTTCTGAGCAGATTAATAAAAATCAATCATAACCCAGAAGCAAACCTTGGCAATACACATCTGTGGCTGGTGAGGACACCAAAAGCTTTCATTCCTGTTCTTGGAGAATGAATTCAGCAATAAAAATCCTCTCTCTTGGCATTAGAATGCTTTAGTTTCAGCTCTTGCCCCAGACTATCAATGTCAAGTGTTTCTCTGGGTGCTTGGGGGTAGGTTCTCCCCCATAGCTCTCTGCAGGTTGGTGCTAATTCAAGATGTTCTGTCAGGTTCAGATGTTTTGGTGCCTGACCAGGGAGTGCAGAACAGGGATTCCAAGTGCTGACATTTGCTGTACTAGAAAGTGCCAGGGACAAATTGTTGCCAATTAACACCTTTAACTGGGAGGATCAATTCCTGTTGTGCTTGTACCAGAGTCTGGGGACAGAGGGGGTTTCCAAGGGCAATCTTGGTCCATGTAGGGCTGAGGCTCTGCAGGCTGCTCCAGCCCCTCTGGGTGCTCAGGAGCAGGGGTTGCAGTGCACCCTCATCAGCCCTGGGGCTGCCCAGGGAAGAGCCATGGCTGAGGCTCTGCAGGAGCAGGCAGGCTCAGCCCTGCTCCTACATGGGATCCCATGGCACAGGACACGCTGGGATTTGCCCCTGCAGGAACCAAGTGTGTCCAGAGAAACTGCAGGCAGAGGGTGACCTCAGTCAGTGGGACCCCTCTGTGCACAGGGACCCTCACTCCTGGCGTGGCTGTGCCAGCTCCTCCAGGGACCTCCAGCCCTGGAAACCTGGAGCAAGTGGAAACCACAACTTTGCAAATGCTGCCTGTGCCCAAAGTAAATGCAAAGAGAACTGGGATGTGAAAAAGAAAATTTGTTTATTTCCAGAAGAACAGCAATAATACCGAACACTTTTACAATGTAAGAATATTTCTAACAAGAGCAATCCATGGAACGTATATACATAAGAACCTATCTAGGAAAAATATATGAAACGTATTTACAGAAGACAAAAAAAAGTCCTAAATCCTATTCCTGAAGAGATCAAACTGTAAAACATATGTACAAAAGGGTGGCATCCCTGACTGGAATGTCCATCAGTCCTGGAAGAAAAGCAAGTGTGCCGTGGTCACTGCAGTCAGGCACAGAGGGCTCTTCCATGTGCCCCCAGGCTGGCACATGCTGGCACAGCAGGACTTTGCTGCCAGAGCTGAGCCTGGCTGGGTCTGGGCTGGAGCTCGTGTGGCCCAGAGCGAGCGCAGGACAGGCTGCGGATGGCACCAGACTCCAGTGCCCGGGGTGCCATGTCCCTGAGCAGGGACCAGCCCAGCTCCACCCTGGCAGCAGGGGCCCACTCTGCCTGTGGGGACCACATGCCTGTCCTGCTGCTGGCATTGGTCTTCATCCCAAGATCATAGGCTCTTCCTCATCTTTCTCATCAATGTCCATGTCTGCAATGTACTCTTCCATTTCCACTTCCATCTCCTCTTCCACATCTATATCCACCTCCATCTTTTCCTCTCCAGTGTCTTCCTCCATCTCCACATCCTCCTTTGTATAAGTCTGGATATCCACCTCCATCTTTTCCTCTCCAGTGTCTTCCTCCATCTCCACATCCTCCTTTATATAAGTCTGGATATCCACGTCCATCTCTTCCTCTCTGTCTGTGACAGCCTGCAGAGGTGGCAAAACCTCAGAGTGGGGTCCTTGTCCCACACCAGCCCACAGAGCTGCACCCCACCTGGGCAGCTGGGGGTGTCCCCCTCCATGGAATGGCACCATACCTTCCTCAGGACAAACATAAGCATCCTGCGGTGGTGGATGACAAAATCCAGGCACTAGGGAGCTCTCAGGACTGATGGAGGGAGCAGGTGACAAGAAGGGCGACAGGGGTGGACAGGAGCAGAGTGCAGCATGGGCTGACACAAGGGCCAGTGGCTGAGTTGTGCTCTTTGCTGGGTGCTGGCAGTTCCACCTGGAACGGGGGATGTGACATCACAGTTCCCAGGAGCCCAGGGCCAACTGAAGTGGGCAGCGGGGATCCCTGGATGGTTGGGCTTGGAAGGGACCCTGAAGATCATCTTGTTCCAAGCTGAGCAATCTTCCCCCAGGCCTTGGGGGAGCCCTGTTGCCAAGGATGGGGCACCCACAGCCTCTGTGCCCAGCCTGGGCCGGTGCCTCACCACCCTCAGTGTAAAACAGCAGCTCCCTTAGATCCAGCTTCAATCAGCCTCCTGCACTTGAAAGCCATCCCCCTTGTCCTGTCAGCAGAGGCCCTGTTGAACACTCTGTCCCCTTCTTTCCTGTGGGACCCTTCCAGTCCTGCACAGCCACAGTGAGGCCTCCCAGGCTCTTTCCAGGCTGAGCATCCCCAGCCCCAGCTGGACAGCAGTCAGTCAGATCAGGGGATGTCAAGGCTGAAGGGTAGCAAATAGGAACTGAGAGATGGAAGCTTTAGACCAAGGTTTGCCTCTAAATTGTACAAAAATAATAACAGTGGAGGGAAAAGTGGTGGGACACTTGTTCTGTTCTAACTGGTGAATTTTATTTTATTTTTTTCTTCTTTTCTGTCATGCTGACCCAGGTTTTTCTGTTGGAAAGGAAGCTTGGCACAATGTCCACTGTCTTCTCCATTTCTGAAACACCAAGCAGAGTCTGGACAGGCTGATGATGCAGAGCAAAACCTGCAAATATACTGGTGATCCTGAGCCTGGCGGTGCAGCTAAACCCAGGCAAAAGGAATTTCTGGAAAGTTGAGCCTGGTTTACATTTTCTTGAGTTTGGCTATGCCAACTTAACCAGTCATTTATAAAAAAGCAAATAAAAAGCTCAAACCAAAACAGACAAAAACCCAAATAAACAAACCCACGCAAACCAACCCAACAGATAAAAAACCCCAAATAAAACCAAAGGCAATGAGGAGTTAGTATTAGTTGTGAGGATATCACAGCAGGCAAATGGCTGCTTCCCACAGGATCACCATAAAAAGCCACATCTAACAGCTGCTCCAAAATAGACCCAACAGGAGAAAAATAAAAAGTGATACATGGCAACTCTGGGGGCAGCTCCACATGAAGGTGAAGGATGAGCCCTGGTACAGATCCAGCATTCCCCACCCTCCAGGCTGCTGTTTGCTCCTGATGAAAGACCCTTGCAGCACTGTGGCCCCTCTCAGTGCAGTGTAAATCATTGCCACAGCTCTCAGCTGAGCCACTGGCATTGCCAGAGCGAGATCCAGGCACCATCCTGAGCATCTGTGGAAGCTCCTGAGCATCTTCATGCCTGGAACCACAAAACACCTCAGGCTCTCCCTGGACTGGCTTTTCAGGGGAGGTTTCCATATCCCTGTGAGATCTGTTCATCCCTCAACATGTCTGACTTTGTGTACAATGATGCATTTGGGTTCCTCCCTTGCTCCTGTGTGCCAGTGAGAAACCATCCATGTGAATGGAGGATGTTGTGAACAGGAACATTTATTCCTGGATTGCCATTTTGCTTCACTCTCACTCAGCTGAACATTGTCCTTATCTAAGAAGGACTTCCAAGAAATGTGTGGGAATTTTGGCTCTGAGAGGAGCAGCAAGCACATTTTCTACACCACATTCCAAGCAGATGCAATTTCCCTGGCAGAACAGTGATTGCCATTCATCTTCCTGGGAAGAATGTGGAGAGCCATTCAGAGATCCCAGGTTCAGCTGGCCTTTGGCTTTGTGTACCTCATTTCACATGGCCAGTTTCAAGGGCCATTACAAGAGGCACATGTTTGCCTTGCTGCCCAGAAGTGCTGTAGTTATTTCCAGGAGAAAACCAGAAATTGATTGTCCTGTGGTGTGGTAGAAATCCCACCACAATTGTGACTCTGAGAGCAAAGACAGCCTGTGCTTTTTGGGGCTGTAACAGCTGAGAGTGTGGTAGAGCAGTTTTTACATTATTTTTAGAGTCCTGAAAACATTGTTCCCAAAACAATCTTTTTCTCCTGTCTTCTGCCATAACCTGTGGAACAGAGAAAATGGAAAGGAGCAGAGGTTTGTTTAAATTGGCTGAGGGTTTTTTAAGTCTTAAAATAGTGTCAGCTTGATGCATGATCCTTTAGAAATTGGATTAGTAGCACCTATTTCATCCCACCAGAGAGGTGGGATTGAAGACTTCCAACAACAGAAACATTGGATGTGCAAGAGCTCAGCTTTCCACCCCTCACACAAGTATCTTGCAGTACTATTTTAAGCAGCCTCAGCCAGATATATTAAAATACTGCTCCAAACAACAACAGAATGAAAATGTTCCACCAAATGGGAAAAAATAAGAAAAGTGGGTGGCAGCCCTTTCTGAAGAGCTTGTGTTGATTTTGCAAAGTTGGATGCAAACAAGGTTTGTCATATTTCTTTCCTAGAAAAATGTAGCTATTTAATAGAAATCTGTGTCTGAGGCTGCTAAGTTGGGTATGATTTTAGATCTGGGAGGAGCAAAACAGGTTCCAGAGAAGCTGTGCTTGTGTCACCATTGGAAGTGTTCAAGGCCAGGCTGGATGGGGCTTGAAACAACCTGGTCTAGGGGAAGGTGTCCTGACTATGGTGAATCCATGAAAAGAAACTTCTGGTTTTCCTGAGATGCTGCCTTTGCAAGGGGAGCTCACAAATACCCCATCTAGTCTGAAATGCCCTGAGCAGAATCCAGCTGTGCTTTCTCCCAGGTGATGAGGGATTTTCAATTGTATTTTATGGGGGTTTTCAGAGGGCAGTGCAAGAGCAGCTGAATGTGTTTGACAGGCAAAGAGGGCCAGTGTGGCAGCAGCTTCATTCAATGGAGCTTGTCCTCCTGTGATCCTGTATCACCTGAGGCATCTGGGGCTCTTGAACCCTGCAGCTGGGCAAGTTAATCATTGTTACAAGTGATAAATTAACCTGCTCCACTCTCCTTGGCATGGGTGTGATGAGCATTAGGTAAACCAGTGAGCACTTGCCACGATGGGAGCATGTTCTTTGCCAGGGAGAAGGGAGAAAATGTTGCTTGGAGTAAATACAGCAACTCTGCTTCCCCAGGAAGAGGAAAAGCAGCAATTAAACATGTGAGTGCTGCATGGAATAATTTGCATGAGGATATATCTTGTCTGCTATGCAGGAATGTTCCAAATAAACCATCCTTCTCCTGACCTTTATTTTTCTGTTTTTCTACCACATCGTACAAGAGAGTCTTGATTAAAAAAAACCAAAACAAACACCTTGTGGGGTGGCATTTTTTCCTGTCTTAAGAGTGCCTCTTTCTTGTGTTCCCTCCAGGGTTCTCACTTCATTTCTGCTGTTGTTTGGAGCACATGCTTACCTTTTTCCTGATCCCCTGGGCTTGTTTTGCCTCTGGGTGTCATGGACACTATTAATTGTGGGATTTTTCCCTCCATCTCAAGTCTGTCTCTTCAAGTGGTTTACCTTCATTTACCTGTTGGAGTGATAGATTTTTCTCACCTTTTATGACTTAGTGCTTTTTCTTCATTCTCTAAAACCAACTTCTCACTTGCCCTGTGGCTGTTAGATGCCGTTATAGGAGCATTCATTCTTTCCCTGCTGCTTGTCTGAGCTTCCACGGGGAGCTGAGAGGTCTTTGGGGTTAAACTTGGCTCACTTCAGTGCCTTCCTTGATGCTGCCTGTGTACTTGGACACTTGAAGGGAATAAAGTCTCAGTGTGGAGATTACAGCTGGGAAATAATGGCTCTTTGGAAGAAGGCAAGAATGCTGCTGTCAATCTTTTCAAGGATAAACTGAGCACCTCGTTTTGGGGAGAAACAGACTCAGCTCAGCACAGAGGTGGCTGCTGCAGGTTCCCAGGTTTGGAGGGAAGGGTGCAGCTCCTGGGGGTGTGTTTGTGGGGGCTGTAAGGTTTGTGCTGGGTCCCTGGAGCACTGGGAACACCCCGCTGGGAGATGCACATCAGGAAATGGGTGCACAAAGGGCCTGAAGTGTGACCAGCTCTGGTGAAGGTTTCCATAGGAAAAAATATTTTTACTGGGATTTTGGACAATTTGAGGCTCCTTCTCATATCCTTTGCCTGATGAACATTCCCCCTTTGCAGGAGCATGGGGAATCCTGAGCTCACACAATGAAAATCCCTGATAATTATTGTTTTTCCTATTTTTCAGTGTTGTCATCCCAGCAGGAGTCAGAGAAAGAGAAATTGTGTGACCTGCCTGTCTTTAACTTGGTGACAGGAACAATGCCATGGGCAAGCTGGTCAGAGGAGCATCCCTGCTCTGTCCTTAATTTTCCTGCACAACTGAGGATGATTTAAGAAGCAAGGCACAGCCAAGACCCTTCCTCCTCCTGTGCTCATCAAGCAATCAGTGCCTCATCACACTTCAGCTTCAAACACTTCTTTTGCATCTGGCTGACCTGGACTCCCCTCCCTGCATGGGAAGATGAAGAGGTGGAAGTGTGAAAGATTGGGATTTTATGGGTGAGTTGTGAAATAGTGGCTGGTGCAGGCTGGTTTTGTGGAAACATTGTGTGCTGTGCCATGGAGGATGAGAGTAAATGAATGAAACAGGAGATAAAAAGGGCAAGGCACCCAGTTAGCTACTGTTGAAAATGTTGGAAAAAATACATGTAAGAAATCTGTCAGAGATGGTCATTAACTGCACTGCAGGGTCAGAGCTCCTTTAGGAATTGGCCATGTAGTGAATACTAGAAATGATTTAAAAAGTTCTTCAGTGACTGAGGGCTTCTAGTGAATGGTTGGGGGAAACAAAGGAATACTGTTTCTGGCAGAACTTTTATTATCATTTAAGCATGATCCTCTTTTCTAGATAACAGTTGCTTTGAATAAACTGAAATATCTTTTCCATTAGCTCTGGCAGGAGCTGGATAAAGCTCTCATTCAGGTAAACTTTAATCCAACGTATGTCTGTAGAATAGTACATTTAATGAGAGTCATCAAACCTATTGGATGAGTAAGGATTGTGCTTAGGGCAAGAAGAAAGAGTAATTAGGAGTGGACAAACCATGAATTCTAGTGGGGAAATTATAATTGATGGTGGTTTAGGGGGAATATTTAACTAAGGTAAGATAAAAGTCTATCTTTGTTGCAGGCTAAGCTTTAGAACAGAATTCTACTAGAGCAAATTTAGTAGTCCTGGACTCCAGGCAGACCTTTAGATACAAATTTACCTCTGGTGTGAGAAAGCTCAGGGCTTGAGCAGCATTTTATGGCTTTGCTCTTGACCCATGGGCTATAAATGCTCCTGTAAAATTCATGCCAAAGTTATGGCTTATTCTACAAATTTCTAAGATTCCAATGGAGAAAGGTCCACCTGGACTTTGGGGACAGTTTCTCAGAGCAGAACATTTCAAGTGCTATTAAACTGCATTCAAACTCCCTTTTATTGGGGCATAAATTTCACAGCCTGGTCGATCAGTCTGACACGTTCTTTGAGAAGAGACAAACTTTACAAGCCACTTTAAAAATAATTTCACTGCCAGGTTTGCAGCTCTGAGAACATTAATAAACTGAAATGGCTTTTCACCCTGCAGTAGCCACTAAGTAATTCTGATTGTCTGTAGGCAGGCTAATGAAACCAGCTGTTGACAACCTAATGAGAATTTTTACCAGCCCTCTGCTCCACAGACACATCCTTTTTCTGTCCCTGATTATCCTGCACCCAGTGCTTCCAGAGAAGTTTAGTGTTGCTTGATGGTCAGGTAAAAACTGCTTTATTTTGTAGAAGTGGTGATGCTTCACCTGGGCTGCTGCCATGCTGGGCTCACATCCCAAAGTCCAGTTTCTGCAGGAGCTGGGGAGCATGGGGAGCTTTGATAGCACAGCATGGCAAAGCTGGAGTGGAGGGATTCTGGTTTAGTGTGCCCCTCAGTGGCAGACAGCATTAGTTATTGATAAATCTTTAGTTCAGAGATAAGGTGTTGCTGTTTTGGCTCTAATCTGAAGTTGCTTGCAGTACAGTTTTCCCTGGCACTTAAGATCCTGTTTTTCTCTTGCTTTGAATACTCTGTCATTCCAGATGACCTTTAAAGGTCCCTTCCAACCCAAACCATTCTAGAATTCTTTGGATCCATGATGAATAGCAACATGTATTTTACCCTTATTATGGATGATATTACATCATGTCTGGCCTTTTGGGGCTCTTTCTTCTCCAGGTCCTTGTGACTACACTCCCTCCTATATGCTCTTAATTTTTTCTGTTGCTTACCAGTGAGCATTTTCAGTTCTGCCCCCCATGTTTAGAGCAAGTTTTCTGTGACTCACTGCGCCAGGTCAGTCCAAAGAAGAGCATTAGGAAGTATCCAGCTGTATTCCCTCTTCTTCCTTCTGTGTACATGCTGCTGTTTTGAGCACTCTGGCTTTCTGAGCTCCCTCACATGTCTTGATCCTTTTCTGGATAACCAGAGGGATATCAGGATTAAATCTCAGCTCTGAGCTCTGGCTTTTGAAGAGCCCCAGTCATCCTCTCCCACTCATCTGATCCTGGCCTTGATGGAAATATTATGCCTTCATGGGACTGTTGTTCAGCTTTGGGGCATTCTGGCACTGCTGTTCAGTGGAAGTTTTTGGGACTTGGAAAGGTTTCCTGGTTTGGGAATGACAATCCCCAATCATAATGTTTGATGAGGGTTGCAGTTGCCCGAGTGGTGAAACCTCATGAAAAACATTGTTTGTTCTTTTCTCCTTGACTTTTCCTTGACTGTTTTCATCAACAGATTAGGAGGTTTGGGGATAGCTTTTCAAAGGGAATTTCAATGAATATCCTGTCTGGCATTTCAAAGGGGAACAGTGGTTTGGGGTTTTTTTGGGTTTTTTTTGTTTTTTTTTAACCAGCACTTGCTTACAATCCAATTAGCTAACTGCCTTTAATTAACCATAATATATTCCAGGAGAGCAGAATAACAAGGGAACAAAATCAAGTGGTGACAACTCTGTGACTGAAGCTGGACTTCCCCTTTGCCAGGTGCAGGATTCTGGGCAGCCCTGTAACCCTTTGCTGTCCACTTGGAGCTCTGCCATGCAGTGCCTTGGGTTTCTGGGGAGGGAAAAGCATCCAATCCCTCAGCTCCAGGTTCCCATCTGCAAATCCAGAGGCCAGTGGGTATTTCTGTCTGTGGGATTTGCACACTGGATGCCCCAGAGGATTCTGGTTGTGAGCTTTCCTCAAAAACATGGTGAGATGAGGTATGTAGGAGTCATTTCTTCAGAAGGGCAGGAGAAACCTCTGAAGGCCTCCCCTAAAGGGCCTCCTTACCCAGCAGTCTGACACAGATTTGCTTCTGAAGAGCTTTGTAATTTGTCCTTCTTATGTTCTATGTGTGATTGAATGAAAGCCTCTTTCTCTACTGTAATGGAGCTCTTAATCTCATCTGAAAAGCGGAGCACAATCCCTTCAGAGATGGTGTTTGAGTAACAGCCTGTTTGTGTTTCCTCTGCTGTGGTGCTGCTCATGGAGCTGCTCACTCCTTATTTAAGAGCAGAAAAGAAACAGATTTCTCTGAGTCAGAAATACATCAGTGATGCCACAGAGAGTAGGTTTGAATAGAAAACTCTTCCACTGCCCAACTGAGCAAGCAAGATCTTCCCTGGTTCTGCAAAGAATATGAAGAAGTGAGTTTTCCTTAGTGAGCACCTGAGGCCTCCTGCAGGTGATGCTCAGCAAATGGCACATGGGCATGGCAGCTGTCAGCAAAACAATTGGCTCTGGGCAGGTAAAAGTTGGCAGGAGATAAGAGTGGAAAATCAAAACAACAGGATGCTGAAAAACTTGGAAGAAGAATAATGACTTCAGTGAAAATCCCTCCATCTTAAAGCTTCAAAAGGCATTTTTACAAAAATCCACAAAAGTGTCCTGGTTTTGATCAATCTGATCTTCCTAAACAGCATTTTACAATCAGAATTAGGAGTTGAGAGGACACTAAAGAAGGCCCAGCAGGGGATTTTTCATTGTGACCTTAGTACATATTTTTTGCTGTGCTGTAGTTTGGAAGGAGGCCCCAAGCTCCAGCTGCAGCCTGGGGAGACCCTGTGACCTAAACACTCCTCAAAGGTGCTGTGGGACTGAGCCAGAACCAGAATCTGTAGGGAACTGGGTAAAATACTTCCCCCTAGAAAACACTTGAAGCTTGATCCACAGCTCCCAGTTCAGACCACAGGCAGTGCCAGTAGTCACCAGTTTGCTGCCTGCTCTGTGCAGAGCTGGTGGCTGTGAGTGGCATAGCTGTGGGGTGAACAATTGGCTTTTTGGGGCACACAGAACCTTCCATCTCTACTGCTTTGTCCCCACTAGAGAGTGGATTTTCCTAGAGAAATGCCTGGAGAGTGGGAAGGATGAAGAGCAAATCATTCCCTGCCAGTGGATGCTGTGCTTCTTGCAAACCCATGAGTTCCATCTGGTAGGAGTGCTTGCTGTCAATGCACAGGGATTCCAGGCTGAGATCAGCTCAACTCTGTCATTTGCCAGAGGAGTGAGGATCAGACTTTGCACCACACCCCCCAGAGCTGGGGACCAGTGGGTTGAATCACATCCAGAGACAGGATGAGGAATGGGTCATGCTTTGTCTTGCCATGCCCAGCAGATATCCTAATTTAAAGCTGTGCTGTCTTCCCAGATTCTGCTTCTTCCTCTGAGAAGACCCATCCATTTTGATGCTGTTCCTTTCCACCCATCCCTCTAAAGATCTCCATTACTGGAGTAATTGGCACTCTTGGATCAACCTTCGATGTGATGAGCAGTGGATTTTTGTAGTCAACATACCCATTTAAAGTGCCACAAATTGAATATCAATTACTTCTTTCCTGGAGAAGAAATTAAGGTAAAATCTTTCAATGGAATGGGCTGAGTGTCCAAAGCTAAAGAAGTAGAAGATTTCAATGAGACTGTCTCCTGAGAGGAGTCAATTTGTCAATTTAGCAAATTAGAGAGAATATGCTTTCACCTTTGAAGTAGTCAGGTACCAAAATGATGTCACTTGGAGCAGGCAGGGCTGGGAATTGCTGCCATGGGCTTTGACAGATCTGTTGGCACAAGAGCCCATTTGCTGCAGCCAGCCCTGGAAGCAGGGCCTGGAGAGAGAGACAGCTGGTCAAGGGCAATGTCTCGGCCTGATTTTACAGCATGTTTGACAGAGCTTTCCCTTCTCTTTGCAGCCCTGTGGGTGGGTCCTGGGTGAGACCATCCTGCCACACGCTGCCTGCCTGGTGGCACTAGGGTGGCTTTGCATGAGGCCTCTGGGCCTGCAAGGGCCCTGTGTCCTCAGCCAGAGCTGGGACAGGTTAGAGGGAATTTAATGAGTTATTCAGCAGCATCAAAGGCCCTGGGAGAAGTAATTAGTGCTGTGAGGTGAAAGCAGAGGCTTTAATGCTTCTTGGCAGAGGATCAGGTGCTGCTGCAGAAACTCCCACCCAAAGTGTGGCAGCCCGAGGCATCGGGGAGAGGGATGAGGTCCCACCCGGCTTCTTGTCCAAAATCAGCCCAAAACACGTTCCCTCCTAATGCAAATAACTTCTTTATGGTGCCTTCTTCCAGAAACAGGGCAAAAATTGGGAGAGGGGGAACAGCAGCCCTGAAATGCTGAGGAAAAAGAGCTCTGTTCCACAGGGATGCTGTGGAGGGGGCTGGAGGCAGCGTGTGCCAACTGGCGAGTCCCTTCTGCAACTGCTGACGTGCTCCTGATTTTATTGAATTAATTAGCAGCGGGGGCAGAATGTGTAATCAGGGTGGTGCTGCTGGAGGAACAGGAACCAAGACGTTCTCTGCGCGCTGGAGCTGCTCTCAGGCACTCGTGGCTGTGCTCGCCAAGGTAACGGGGCAGTGACTCAGAGGAGGAGCAGGAGCAGCTGCTGGCACCCTGCCAGCCCAGCACTCGGATTTTGCTGCTCCCAAGCACGGACCTCACGTCCCTGCAGCAGTTTCCCATCCAGGAATGGTGTGGAAAAGTGTGCTGAGCCCCCGGGATGTGATGACATCAATTTTCCACATCAGCCCTTTCTTGCTGTGTTGTTTCCTCCCCTAGTGAAATGATGTGCTGGGATCCCTTTTAGTGGGGCTTGTTATTAAGAAAAAAATTAAGGGTTTTTCTGCTTTTTGGCCCTGATTTTGTGGCACTAAAGCCTGTGCTTTATTGAAAAATGTGGTCAGTCCTGCCACTTTCTCAGCAGCTGCTCAGACACCTGAAGTTAAGCAGGTTGATATTTCCCAGGTACCTTCAGCTGGAATTGCAATGTAAAATACTTTCTTCCTTTTCAGTCTCTGAGAAATTATCTGTTATTTGATTTCTGGTACCTACTTAGTTTGGTTAATTGCTGCTAGTCCCCTTCATGTTCCCTTGAATACTATAAAGAAGCTAATGCTAAATACTTGAGAGAATCAGGAAAAAGTTTGGGGATATTTGAAAACCATCATGTATTGCTGCCCTCCCTTAATTAAGGAAGGTTCCTTCCTTTTTTTTTTTATTTTTTGGGGTAATCTTTTTCCCTTTTTTTTTTTTTTTTTTTTTTTTTTGCTAACTGTGCTGCTGCTATCTCACTGCCAAGCTCACAAAGGAACCCCAAGAAATCAGCCAGCCAAGCAGATAAGGAATCTGATATTGTAGAGCACAAAGGTTTAAGAAATACAGAGAGCTTGAAGAAAAAGGGTTTAAAAAAAGGGTGGCAAAATGGTGGGAAGCTGCTAAGGTTAAAAGAAAGGGGATTTAGGATAGGATTTGTGAAAAACGCATGTATTTTATGATTGGCTTTTAGCAAATTTTAAAATGAATATTATATGTGTTGTGTTAGAAAGTAATGCTGTATTAGTTTTCTTAAGTACTGTATTAAATATAGTTTTAAGTTATAAAAAATTGTTAAAATAGAAACGATGCTATGTAGGATACTTTTTTTAAAAAGAAAGGAGTCGCAGTGAGATAGCAGCCACAGGACACCTAAATCTTTCAGAGAAGAAGAATTTATGGCCCTCTTATCAGAAGAAACCAACTTCTTCCCGCCTCGAAGGCGCTATTAGGATTCGGAGGAGAAGTTGACGATGACCAGACAGAATCCTGTGTTTGAATGGAATTTATGCATCATGTATGAAGTGTATGAATATGCAACAGGTTACTGTTTTTAAGGGTTAATCCTTTGTTGACGGGTGTCCTTTTTCGGGCTTGTGCTGCCCAGAAAAAGGTACCCGGACGTCCGTAACTCTTTGTCTTTATTGCCTCATATTGTCCTAATTCGGTTTGTCCAAATTATTATTACTCTAATTGTATTACTATTTTTATAACCATTTTATTACTATTAAACTTTTAAAATTTTGGAAACAAGTGATTGGTGTATTTAACATATTGTGTTCTTATATGTTTTAGTTGCATTAAGCTGTACTTTGGTTTGCTGCAGGTCCTCTCTGTTACAGTGGTTCTGCCCCCGTTGCCTCCTCCCTCCTTTTTAATGTCAATCTCGCTGCCTCCTTCCCTGGTTCCCTGAAAACTGCCTTTTCATCCCCTCACCCCCTCCCCTGTGTCCTGCCTGTCACTCCACAGCCCATCCCTTCCCTCCAGAAACTTCTTCCAAGGGTCGAGTGATAGGCTCAGGAACTGGGGCCCCTCCCCCGGTTTACCCCCATTGGTTCCCCTACATGTCTGTTTCCCTGCTCCCCACGCCCTCCTGGAATTCCATTGGCAGATGGGCCATCCCCTCCCCTGTTCACCTCCCCTTTATAACACCTTGCACAGCCCAGTTCTCTGTCTCCAGTTCTCTGGATGCCCTGGGTTGTAGATCTCCTTGGAGCTCTCTAATAAAGCTGGACTGTGCGCCCAGCTGGAGTCCCCTCTCCTTCTCCTACCAGCGTGGCTTCGGTGTCTCGTCCACAGCAGGCGAAAGCCTCAGCCGCTCTCGCGGCCTCCCGAGGAGCGGGAGAGTGTCCCCACCGCTCGCTGTGCCAGGGCAAGCTGGGGACTGCGAGCGCCCCCTCGGAGGGGCACAGCCACAGCTGCTGCTCCAGCCGGGCTTTCTGTGCAGATACTCGATAACCACTCAGTCCAGGAACATTCAAAAGGTTCACTGCCCGCTCAAAACATTCTTTAGTAGTGTCAGTAGCAATTAACAAACCATCGGCATGCTGTAGGAGTGTTCCTTCCCCAGGCCATGATTGCCATAGCTCTAATTCTTCAGCCAATTGATTCCCAAAAATTGGGAATGTTTTTGAACCCTTGAGGTAATACTGCCCAACTAAGTTGGTTTTTCCTGCCTGTGCTAGGGTTCTCCCATATGAAAGCAAATATATTTTGACTTTCTTCTGCAAGTGGCAGGCAGAAGAAAGCATCTTTCACATCTATCACTGGAAACCAAATAAAATCATCTCAAAGCTTAGCTAGTAAGGTAGTCAGGCATAAATAATTAATTGCCTGTAAATCTGGCACTAGTTTCTAAGTTCCATTAGGTTTCTTTATTGCCAATCTAGGAGTATTAAATTTGGACTCCCATTCTTCCAATAATCCTAATGTCAGGAATTTAATGATTGTTGCCTGTATTCCTTTCCTATCTTCTAATCTTAAAGGCTATTGCTTTCTGACTGCTGGCCTAACTCTTTTCTGTAGCTCGATTTTTACAGGGTCTGCTCGTTTTGATTTTCCTGGCCTATCGGTATCCCCTACTCTTGGGTACACCTGATGCAATACTTGCTCTAAAGAGTTGTTATTATTGTTTGTTGGTCTTGTGTCAATTGTCAGTCCTAATGCTAAAACCAACTTGTCTTCAGGTACCTTAAATTTCATTTTTCTTTTTTTAAGCTGAACTGTTGCTTCGAAATTTTCCAGCAAATCCCAGCCTAGGGCAGATTTGGGTGAGTTTGGTAAATCAAGAAACTGATGTATTCCCATTTTCTTCTCAATTTTACATTTAATGCATTGTTCTGGCTGGCCAGTGGCTCCTCTGTGGTAGGCTAGGGACAGGCGTTTGGAAGATTTCGGGCTGTGACGGAAAATTACAGGAATCCTTCTGCCCCCTCTCCCCATAGATAAGGATCACCCTTGGAATGTAGCCAAATGTGTAGCCCCCCTAACCTATGGATGCCAGTAACTTTCCACTCCATACTAACCCTAGAAAGTATAGCCAAACCCCTGTCTGACGTAGAGAAGCCCCTTAGTCCATAAATACCCTTGAGACCCCTCAATAAAGGCCTTTAACCGTCCACCACATTGTTGTTAGCGTCTGTTATTAGCCACGAGGGATCCCAAGGAGGAGATCGCAGTGCTGGACTCCGATACCAGGTCATCGCGGCCTTCACAAGAAGGCAACATAGTGGTGCCGAGACCCGGGAACGACACGTCCGGGCGACGGGAGTACTCCTGGCCAGGGGACAGCACTCACAGAGCCGGAACGACAGTAACGAAGCAGGGGGACGCCCTGGGACCCGCGATTCGTATGGAAGCGATAGCGAAGGTCGTAAGTTTGATACATATGCAATGGGGAATCAAATGTGAACTCAGGAACTTTAATCTCGCATTGACGAGACTCTTAGAGCTTGGGGTCATTGATCGACCCATAGATATATTGCATTCTGAGGCGTGGCAGAAATGCACTGTCGCGTTAGCAGAGGACACAAAAGCCACGGGCAGCAGCAAAAGCCTGAAAGCGTGGGGGAAGGCAGAAGCAGCCCTACGCAAAGCATTAGAAGAACGGGAGACGTGGAACACTGCATGTTCCTGTTTGTTAATCACGCCCCAGCCGAGGGAGGGGGCGATAACGCGAACCCCCCCCGGTGGCGACCCGATTGAAAAGGGGGAAACGCGGGGGCCGGGCGCATCCCATCCCTCCCCGAGCCCAGAGCCCCCGGAGCCCCCGGAGCCCCCGGGGGACCCCCTGACCCCTTCGGGGGACCCGCTGGGACCCAGACCACCTCCAGAGCCCCCCGGGGTGCCCGCGGGCCCCTCATCCATCCCTTCCCTGCCGTTGGTCGACTTAGCGCAAGAAGCAGAGAGACGCGCGCAGTCCTTTTGGGAGGGATTGGCGGCAGAAGCCCGAAATATCGAGAGGAATGGCTCGCGGGCGAGCGGCGGAGGGGATCCGCCGCCCTACCCGTTTGAATATGGCGCGGGTGGCCGGGAGGAGGGGTGGAGCCCGTCGGCCCGTGGCGGGAAGAACCCGGAAACGCGGCCAGCCGCGGACGCGCATGCGCAGGAAACCAGCGCTAAGCCCATGCCCAGCCGGGAGCTGTGGATCCCAGCAGACACGCATGCGTGGGGGTGCGACAGAGGGTGGACACTCGCTCGGGAACCGCGCCCACTGATGCCACCGTATATGGGAGAGATCCCTTCCTGCGGGAGGCAGGGCAAACCCAGGGGGCGGGAGCGGCACCGCCCCCGAGGGGAGGAGCGGGGCCGAAGCCGAACAAAATGGCAGCAGAAACCGCAAGTTCATTGGCAGTCGACTTCCGACTCTGAAGGAAGCCACAGCTCCCCAGACCGCCCTGCGGAGCCCACCGAGTCCAGCAGCGACTTGGAAGCAGAGAAAACAGAATCAATGCGGTTTTGGACGAAACCAAATAAAACTTTTAACACAGTCGGGAACCAGCCCCAATACGAACTCACCGAATGGGGTAAAATCAAAATCGAATGCACGGGATGGGCACCCGCAGCGTCGGTGCATGCCTTCCCGGTGAGAATTACAGGACCCCAGGGGAACCAGCAAAGAACATATACTCCCATTAATTCCAAAGACGTTCAGACAATAGTAAAAGCTATTTCAGAAAAAGGAATTAACTCAGGGGTGGTTTCCACTCTCGTGGATGGTCTTTTTAGCAATGATGATTTACTCCCTTTTGATATAGTGCAAATAAGCCATATGCTTTTTGATGGGGCGGGTTTGATAATATTTAAACAGGAATGGACAGACCGATGTACAGCCATGCTCGCTCAGGCAGCGGGAGAAGGGCAGCTACTCCACGGGTCGAGTTTATCTAGATTGTTGGGGAAGCATGACGAAGTAGCCACACCCCAGCAACAAGCTGCGCAGCTTCGGATTGAGGAAGTCAGGGCGACTTCTCGGGCGGCCAGAGAAGCTATACGTGCCGCATCCAGGGTTGTGGCCAGACCGACACCATGGTCGACCATCAAACAGGGGGAGAGTGAAGGCTTTACACAATTTGTTGACCGCCTTCAGGCTGCGGTGGACTCTTCTAACTTACCCGCTGTTGCAAAAGGCCCGGTGATAACCGACTGCCTTCGGCAGCAATGTAACACCATAACCAAAGATATATTGCGTTCCCTGCCGGCCGGGGCCAGCCTGGCTGACATGATTAAGCATGTTGTGAGGGAAGAGCAGCTGACCCCACTTCAAGCAGCCGTCCACACCCTAACCAGTGCGATGGCCTGCTTCAGATGTGGCCAGTCAGGTCATGTCGCGGCCAGCTGCCCCCAACCGGCACAGCTTCCCCAGGCAACACCCTCGCCCCAGCAGTGCCCCAGAGGGATCTGCTGGAACTGTGGGAGGAAAGGTCACCTCGCTAGGGACTGTAGATCCCGGCCCCGGGGAAACGGGAGAGGGCGGGGGCGTGCGGGCCATACTCAGCCCCCTCCCGCTATGGATGCGAGACGGCCCATCTATGCCAACCCACAGTGGGGCAGGGGACCTTCATACCCTATGCTCCCACAGGAGGCAGTCAGTATCACACCCCCGCCAGCGATACAATGGCAGGGCTATGCAGTACCACCAACCGTACCCTCACACCCCTCACCACCACAAGCCACGCAAGCGTTACAGGACCAGCAGGGGACACCCCATACCGGGACCCCTGGGTGGCCCTGGCCATGAAAATAGGGAAGGAACCCCTGGTGATGAGGGGGACATGCCGCCTCTATGGCAGTCAGGACCCCCACATCGTAGGACTTCAGTTTTGGGTAGACACGGGATCAGACTGCACGATTCTCCCCCAGTCGCATTGGCCCAGGCACTGACAGTTTAAGGAAGTCCCTCCAGTGAACGGGGTGGGGGGACAAACCCAGGCGTGGAAAAGCACCCAGCTGGTGGCTATAACACTTCACACGAACAAGGGACCAGAACAGACAGTAGCAATTTACCCCTACATTTTGCAAAACTCTCCGCCACTAATAGGAAGGGACGTCCTTGCTATGCTAGGAGTCAAGATCACAAATTTATCATAAAGGCCACTGCTGTACACCCTCAGCTGCCAATCAAATTGACTTGGAAATTGTCAGATCCTATTTGGAGGGAGCAGTGGCCTTTGTCAGAGCCTCGAGTGGCAGCTTTGCTGGAACTGGTCAACCGCGAACTGCAAAAGGGTCACATAGAACCCTCCACCAGTCCGTGGAACACCCCTGTGTTTGTAATCCCCAAAAGGTCCGGAGAGGGTTATCGTCTCGTCCACGACCTGAGAGAAGTGAACAAGACGATTCGACCCATGGGTCCAGTCCAGACACTGCTACCCATGAATTCAGCTATCCCTGAGGGACAGCCGTGCGCAGTGCTGGACATCAAAGACTGTTTCTTCTCAATACCCCTGCATCCGGATGACAGAGAACGCTTTGCCTTTTCCGTTGCATTTCCAAACGGTAATCGGCCTAACCTCCGTTTCCAATGGAGGGTGCTTCCACAGGGCCTAGTTGACAGTCCTGTTATCTGCCAGATCACCGTGGACAGAGCGCTGATGCCAGTCCGACACTCCTACCCTGCCGCAACCATCATTCAATACATGGACGACATCCTAGTCGCTGCACCATCAACGAGCCAGGTGGACCACCTGGTGTCTGCAATCACAGAAACCCTCCGGGCCAATGGCTTCGAGATCGCAAGTGCAAAGGTCAAGAGAGGACCCTGCGTGACCTTCCTGGGAGTGGGAATCACAAGTTCCTACGTGACTCCTCCCAAGGTAAAGATCAACCGGGATATCAAGACACTTCACGATGTGCAATGCCTGGTGGGGTCGCTGCAGTGGGTCCGCAACGTCGTCCTGATCCCCCCCGAGGTCATGGACCCTTTATATGACCTCCTGAAGGGACAACACCCCTGGGAACCCAAGGAACTGACACCACAAGCGGCGAGCTCCCTCAATTTCATCGACCAGCAGATGTCCACTAGCACGCTAGCCAGGTGGAACCTGGCCATGCCCCTGGACCTTTACGTCCACTTCACGCCAAAGGGCGGAGTGGGAGCACTAGCACAAGGGCCTTCCGAAAAGTCCCGGCCGATCCAATGGGTGGTCCTCGGGAGACCTGCTCGTGCATTCTCCCCGGGAATCGAATGCGTCGCCAACCTCATCAGGAAAGGCAGGAAACTCGCCTTGAGACACCTAGGAACTGAGCCAACGAGAATAACCTTCCCTTTCGCAAGCAACCGTCTGCGGAGTCACCCACAATTTCAGAGCACCTAGCCCTTGCTCTCACCGGCTTTGGAGGAGAAATCTCCTACTCTGCAAAACCACCCTGGACTCGGCTGCTGACCATCGTTGACATAGACATACCACTAAAGGTCAAGGACCGACCGCAGCCAGGGCCAACGGTCTTCATGGACGCTTCCTCCACAACTTCTACTGCAACGGCAGTGTGGCAGGCAGGGGAGCAATGGCATTGCATTAAAGCATGTGACCCCACACTGTCAGTGCAGCAACTGGAAGCAGCAGCAGTGGTCTTAGCGTGCGGACTTTTCAAAGATGAACACCTCAATATAGTAACGGACTCTATATTCGTGGCGAGGCTTTGCCTAGCCATGGCAGGACCAGGTGTGTCAACATCTACAGCAGCCCTAATGCTGGAAGAAGCGCTCTCCTCACGACAGGGCACCGTATCCATCATTCACGCCAACAGCCACGACCCAATCAAAGGTTACTTCCAGACAGGCAACGACAAGGCGGACGCCGCAGCAAAAGGCGTATGGACGTTGCAGGAAGCTCGTCAGCTGCTTGAATCACTTCATATCGGGGCCAAGGCCCTGGCGAAGAGATGCGGGATTTCAACAGCAGACGCAAGACATGTGGTGGCTACCTGTCCTCACTGCCAGAAGTCACCCCTGTGGACCAGTGGAATCAACCCGAGAGGTCTCAAGCCTTCACAAATCTGGCAGTCGGACTTCACCTTGTGTCAACTGCTGGAGCCCCGAGCATGGCTTGCCGTGACGGTGGACACTTCCAGCGGAATGATTGTGGCCACACAGCACCCCAAAACTAACTCTAAAGCCACAATTCAGCACTGGCTGACAGCCATGGCATGGCTTGGCATCCCCAAACAGATCAAAACTGACAACGGTTCCAATTTCACCTCCAAACCAGTGCAAGAATTCGCCTCAAAATGGGGCATCACACTAGTACAGGGTATCCCGTATAACAGTACCGGGCAGGCCATAGTCGAGCGGGCGAATCAAACCCTGAAAACCAGGCTGGAGGTGTTGGCAAAAGCAGAGGGTTTTGCCAATTCTATTCCCCCGGGAGATCAGGCACACATACTAGAAACCGCTTTGCTAGCACTGAATCAATTTCCTAGGGGGGATGAAACAAACAGCCCCGTCCAAAAACACTGGGCCACCAGAGCGCTAGAGGAAGGCCCACAGGTTGCAATTAGAAACGAGCTAGGCGAATGGGAGCAGGGCTGGAGGTTGATGCTCACGGGACGAGGGTACGTGGCTGTCAAAAAGGACGGCGAAATTAGGTGGTGTCCACTTAGGTCAATCAAGCCCGACCTTCACAGTGGGCAGGACAAGACTGATGAGAATTGTGAGTTTCTATTTACAGGACATGCTTATGGGTCGTCCCCGGGATGCGTACGTTCCCCTCCCAGAGGAAAGTGACAGTCCGCCGAGCCGCCGGACAGCACCCGAGAGACCCACACGGGCGAGACCCAAGCAACCACGGTGTTTCTGTGTGATTATGCTATTGGGGCTCGTCACCGGAGGGCAAGCCAGCCCAGACTACTACCCTCATCAGCTCTTCAGGTGGGTCATGCAACATCTTGCTGGTGACAAGATGCTCAGAGACATCACCACGCCGAACGCCCCATCCTTCGTGCTTTGCGCCACCGACCTGTTTCCGGAACAGCCAAAGGTAGACCCCTATTCTTCACACGCCACACACATGTACCTATCTTACTGGTGCCCAGCCTCGAACCCAGGAAAAGGTTATTGCAATCGCCCAGGGTGGGGATACTGCGGGCACTGGGGCTGCGAAACAATAGTTACAGACGCCAGGCCGCCAGGACCTGGGTGGGACCCACAAGAGCCCGACAGATTCCTACAGTTCACCTGGACACCTGCAGGCTGCAAAACACCCGTCTTCCTTCAGGGCAGTTTCTATCGAAACCACCATAAAGTCCCCAAATTCCGGAAATGCACTCACTAGAACATGACAGTTTTGCAGCCGAATCACCCTAGCTGGGCCGTGGGCAAAGCATGGACAGTAGTCCTTCAAGGGTCAGGAAAGTGGGTGAATGTGCGAATTACCTGACTCCAACCGTCAGCACCCAGAGCAGTTGGGCCCAACAAAGTAATCAAAAGCACACAGAAAGGGAGAAACATGACCTACCCCAAAGCTTTACCCACAAGGGTCTCCGACGTCCCGACTGGCGATGAGGAAGCCTTCCAGATAGGCCGCTCAGCCAGGTCAGGCTCGGACCCAATCCTTCGCATGTTAGAAGCTACCTTTCTATCCCTGAATGAATCTAACCCTAACCTAACCGACTCCTGCTGCTACGATGTTAAACCCCCCTTTTACGAAGGAGTCGCTTTAGATACCCCCTTCAGCTATTCCACAGCCGATGCCCCTCGCCAGTGCAGATGGGACACACCCCGCAAAGGAATTACCCTGAGTCAAGTCACAGGTCAGGGCAGATGCTTTGGCAATGCAACCCTAGCTAAGCGGAAAGGCGACGTCTGCACCGAAGTAGTTGAGCCTGACAGGAAGAATAATAAGTGGGTAGTCCCATCCGCATCTGGGATGTGGGTTTGCCAGAGATCTGGAGTGAGTCCCTGCGTGTCTCTTGCCAAATTCGATAACTCTAACGACTTTTGTGTTCAAGTTCTGATCATCCCTAGGATCCTGTACCACTCAGACGAGGAGGTGTACCACCTTCTCGAGGAAAACAGCCGGCTCCACAAGAGAGAGATATTAACAGGTATAACTATCGCAATGCTGCTCGGCCTAGGAGCGGCTGGAACAGCAACAGGTGTCTCAGCCCTAGCAACTCAACACCAAGGACTGTCTCAGCTGCAGATGACCATCGATGAGGACCTGCAGAGGATCGAGAAATCCATTTCCTTTCTAGAAAACTCAGTCTCCTCGCTCTCGGAAGTGGTCCTGCAGAACAGGCGAGGACTGGACCTCCTGTTCATGCAGCAAGGGGGCCTGTGTGCTGCCTTGAAAGAGGAATGTTGTTTCTACGCTGACCACACAGGAGTCGTTAGAGACTCCATGGCAGAACTCCGAAACAGACTGGCTCAGAGACAGAAAGACAGGGAAGCCCAACAGAGCTGGTTCGAATCCTCGTTCAATCAATCACCATGGCTAACCACACTAATTTCTACCCTAATAGGTCCATTGGCAATGCTGCTTTTAGCTATTACCTTCGGGCCATGCCTGCTGAACAAGCTAGTCTCATTCGTTCAGGCCCGCCTAGAACGGGCTCGCATCCTGTTCGTGGGACAGCAACACTTACTGTGAATTCAACAGGGAACACTGCCAGTCACGAGAGACTTGCCTGGCAGAAACTTACTCAGGTTTCCCAAGACCCTTTTCCCTAGTCAGATCTCAATTTCATACCTCATTTTGGTGCCTATGTATAAGACTACCTCGTTCATTTGTGAAAGGGGGGGGGAAGTGTGGTAGGCATAGGGACAGGCGTTCGGACGATTTCGGGCTGTGACGGAAAATTACAGGAATCCTTCTACCCCTCTCCCCATAGATAAGGATCACCCTTGGAATGTAGCCAAACGTGTAGCCCCCCTAACCTATGGATGCCAGTAACTTTCCACTCCATACTAACCCTAGAAAGTATAGCCAAACCCCTGTCTGACGTAGAGAAACCCCTTAGTCCATAAATACCTTCGAGACCCCTCAATAAAGGCCTTTAACCGTCCACCACATTGGTGTCAGCGTCCGTTATTGGCCACGAGGGATCCCAAGGAGGAGATCGCAGTGCTGGACTCCAATACCAGGTCATCGCGGCCTTCACAAGAAGGCAACACTCCTCTTGCTTGAAGACAGTTTTCACTTTTGGGTATCAATGCTTGATTCAAGAGTGAAAATGTGTCTCCAGTATTTACTAAAAATTCAACTTCTTTCTCATTCTTCAGCTGTATTTTAACCAGTGGGCCTGCTAGGGTAAGATCTGCCAGTCATGGTCATTTCTTATCATCTAGAGTGGCTACAAGAGTTTTGTGCACTGTGTCTGCTAACTCTGGGCACTGGCATTTCCAGTGTCCTTTCTTACAATATGCACATTGATTTGGCCCCAGCTTGGCCTGTGGCTGGTTTGAACCTCCTCTGCCTCTGGAATTTTGGCCCCTGCCTCTGCTTCATCCATGCCCACGTCCTCTCCCTGGAGCTGATCCAGAGCTGCCACCATGGCTGCAGGGAGTTCTTTTTCTCTGTCTTTATTATCATACACCTTCTATGCTTTTTCATTAATGCCTTTAAGTCTCTCTTTACAGGCTCTTTCAGCTTCTCAAGTTCCGCCTGACATCTGGGCTAGATTGCCCAAACATCAGGGAAAGGAACTGCTGCTTTCCCATATCCGACCAGGGATCCAGGCTGTGCGTTTCCGTGCAGCTGCTCAGAGCCTGTTCACAAAGTCAGTGGGTGACTCCTGCTGTCCCTGTGTAACATTATCTATTACTGACCAATTATTGCTTCTGGAATGGCATTTTTTAATTCAAATTTGACTAGTTCCTGGTATCTGGCTAACATTGCACAGCTGCCTGCATCATTCGGGTCCCACAAAGGGTTTACAGTAGGAAACAGCTGCTCCACTGCACCTTGTCAGGCTCCACTAGCATTTGTCCCTGCACATGGGCTCTGGCTACCTTTATCACCAACTCTTTTGCTGGTTTTCTTAGCTCTGTAAGCATGAAATCAGAATCACCTCAGTCTGGGTCTCGATTCTTGAACTATGAAACTCAAATTGTTTTGCTACTTTGCTGGGGTT